>NC_140994.1:79159902-79449500 GCF_052327205.1 Somniosus microcephalus | reverse complement strand
GTGCGCATCTCAACATGCAAAAGAAGGTTCCCAATACTTTGTCAGGATGTTACAAAGAGTGAGGAGAGGTTAAGAGAACTCTCCTTAGCAAGAGTGTTGGGACAGTTTGAAAGACTTTACCACAGGGAAGAGTTGAGGGAGAGTCCTCTTTTTAGGAAGAGTAGATAAGCATTTGAAGCAGAAGCCAATGCAGGGTGATGGGGAGAGTTGGGCAGTGGCATTAGTTTTCAACTGCTTTTTCAAAGAGCTGGCACAGGCACCAAGGGCCAAACGGCCTCCTTCTGTGCTGTGAACTTCAATGGTTCCATGGAGTAATGACTTTGATGGACCACAAGCAGTGTGTCAAATTCAAAGGTTTAAGTGGAATCTTTAAACAAAATGCTTCATTAATACATCATAGAAACATAGAAGATAGGAGCAGGAGTAGGCCATTCGGCCCCTCGAGCCCGCTCCGCCATTCAATGAGATCATGGCTGATCATCCAAATTCAGTACCCTGTCCCTGCTTTCTCCCCATATCCCTTTAGCCTCAAGAAATATATCCAACTCCTTCTTGAACATATTTAATGAATTGACCGAGATGCGATTTTGCGTCAAGACGCTTTACACACTGTACCTGGAGACTTTTGGAGAAGGCTAGGAATCAGTTGGACAATCACCGCACGTAACGGACAGATTGGCGCACGGCGCTGCTCACTGCAATTCTACATTATAATCGCGCCAGCCACAATTAATCATCAGCAGCCTGCGTTCAGTGACGGCCCTACCCCGGTGACACTGGGCCATTGGAACCTGACCTCCCGAGGCCCCGCATGCATTCAAGTGAACAAGAATGGGGAGGTTATATAAAGGTTCTTGCCCTGCCGACTTCTTTGTGAATGCAAACTGCAGCTCCAAAAGGAAGCTGTTCATTCATTGAAAGGGGGTTGGGTGAGGAGGAGGGGCTTTAGTCCGACACTTCCACAGGCACTTTGTGAAAAAGGCACAAGGTTAAATCACCTGTCGCCTCCTTTCCCTCTAGTAGCAGGTCACTGGATTTTGTTTTTAAACATGCACTTCGATGAAAATGCGGAGTGGTGATTTGAGAAAGGGGAATGTCTTGTGGAAAAGAAATGCTTCTCTCCTGCCACTTTTCTTCTAGGTGCAGAGTTCAAGAATTTGTTTTTAAAACTAAACAGTGAGTATAAGGATTTTTCTTCAACTTTGCAGGCAGAAGAAACTCTCTGCCCAGTAGATTAACAACAATGTTCTTCTACAAAGGAAATCTGCTGAACAGAGTCCACCACTTCACGGGCTCCAAAAAGGGGAGGGGGGGGGGGGGGGGGGAAAACACAAATTCTGTTCATGTAAAATATAGAACGGCTTGTGTTTATGGAGTGCCTTTAACACAGAAAATGCCCCAAAGCGCTTTACAAAGGGTAATAATAAGGAAGGAACAGGAGGAGGCCATTCAGCCCCTTGAGCCTGTTCTGCCACTCAATTAGATCATGGCTGATCTGTATCTTAACTCCATTTACCCACCTTGGTTCTGTAACCCTTAATACTCTTGCCTAACAAAAATCGATCAATCTCAGTTTTGAAATTTGCAATTGACCTATAGCATCAACAGCTTTGGGGAGTGAGGAGTTCAGGTCTCCACTACGCTTTGTGTGATGAAGTGCTTCCTGACATCACCCCTGAATGGTCGAGCTCCAATTTTAAGGTTGTGCCCCCTTGTTCAGGATCTACTCCCCACCCCATCAGAGCAAATCGTTTCTCCCTATCTACCCTATCAAGTTCTTTAATTAAAGTAAGAGATGGAAAGATTAGCAGAGGTGACTGAAAGCATGGGTATGGGTTTCAGCGGCAAAGAGGCTGATGGTGGGGTAGAGGTGGGAATCAGTGGTTTTGCTGATGGATAGTGTGGTGTATGTGCCTTTAAGAGCCCCCTGTGCACTGTAATGCCGGTAGTGGCCACTTGGGCTATATAAGCCTGTATAGTGTCTTGTATCTTTTAGTGCACCTCCAGACTTTGTTCAGTAAACACCTGTTAAACCAACCAGCATTCCGTGTCTCCATTAACACACGGATACAACAGTGGCGACGAATTGGAAACGGACTTACCTGCAATTCGGCAGCACCTCAAGGAGATCGATTCCTCAGACGAAAGTCGAAGAAGAAAAAAAAAAGGGAAAAAAAACTGTGGTTTCACCAGCTAGCCAGGCTGGTAGCAGGTACTGCAATAATTCTTCCTGGGCGGCGGGCTGGGGCTCGATCGGCTGGCTCTGCAGCGGGGCCGAGCAGCAAAGGCGGAGGCGGAGGCAAACAGAGACGGAGGGTGGAGCACTCGGGAGACGGCCAGCGCTGCAAAGCAGGTCGGCGTTCGGACCGAGCAGAGGGAGGGAAAAGTCCCAGCGAGTCCGATGGGAACGAGTCTCCAACTATTAAAGATATCTGTATAAATAAAAACCGCGGAGAACAGCGTTGTCAGCAGCGGCGGGAAAGCGCGGGAGGCGCCATTTTTTCTCGGCAGGGAAGAAAGGAAAGCGCGGGAGGTGCCATTTTTTTTTCAGGATGCCTGAGACTGGCAATATTACTGCTTTCGATAGTGATGTAGAGGATTGGACCACATATGTGGAAAGAGTGGAGGTATATTGCACAGCAAATGAAATAGAGGATGATAAAAAGGCATCGGTACTTCTAAATCTAATGGGCGCAAGGACATACGGGCTGTTACGAAACTTGATCACTCCAGCCAAACCGATGGACAAGAATTTTAAGGAGATTGTTGATACCCTACAGGAGCACTTAAACCCAACACCGCTGCTGATAGCGGAACGATTCAAATTCTTCAGGAGGAATCAGCACAAGAATGAAAGTAACGCTGATTACCTCACCGAATTAAGGAAGCTGTCAAAGCACTGCCAATTCGAGGCAGGACTGGCAGATTCTCTTCGAAACAAATTCGTCTGCGGTCTCCTAAGTGAAGGAACACAGAAAAGGCTACTTTCTGAGAAAGATTTAACACTGGACCAGGCTTTCAGTGTAGCTGTATCATATGAAGCAGCAGCAAGAGGAGCTGCAGAGATACAGCAAAAGCCACATGACTTCGACACCCATGAAATGACACAGGGTTTCGAGAGAGGTTATCGCTGCGGCAGATCCACCCATGACCAGAGGGACTGCTGGTTCAAGGACAAAGCATGCAGGCAATGCGGAAAGATGGGACACATTGCACGTGTATGCCGATCTGGAAACAAAAAAATCCACTGACAGAAAAAAAATCAATAAGGAAAAGTACAGAAAGGTACAAATGATGACGGACAGTAGCTCCGAAGACCAGAAGAGCGATAGCGACTCCGGAAACAAGAGACTAAGCTGTCTCAAATTACATAATGTAATTGCCAAAGAAGATTACCAGACCATTTGGGTTACCCTCACGATAGCGGGGTCCCCAGTTAAAATGGAGCTAGATACAGGATCAGCTCTGACCGTCATAAGTCGACGGGATTACGAGCGGCTATTTCCGCATATACCTTTGAAAGACACATCCATTATCTTGAAAAGATATACGGGGCAGAAAGTATACCCCAGAGGGAAAATAAGGGTGCCTGTTGTATACAACGGCAAGGAAATACAGAAGTTGTATTTATACGTTCTGCAAGATGGTGGTCCACCGCTGTTGGGACGTGAATGGATCAGGAAGATACGTTTAGACTGGCACTCCATTCAGGCACTGACGGTGACCAGTAAGAAAAAAAAATGAAGACGACGTCATACCTGAACGATTAAAAGACATCTTGGCCAACGCCAAAGAAGTGTTTCAACAGGAACTAGGAACCTTGAAAGGCGTCACCGCCTCAATAAAAGTGGAAGATGCGGCAATTCCCAAGTTTTTTAAGGCAAGGCCGGTGCCATACGCAATTCGTCCAGCAGTCGAGGCAGAGCTGGAGAATTTGGAAAAGGCAGGCGTGTTATCCAAGATAGATTGGAGCGAGTGGGCAACACCCATCGTCCCGGTCATGAAGAAAACGTTGAATAATGATAAATCTGAAGAACAGAGAAAAATTTGCATCTGTGGGGACTTCAAGGGGACTGTAAACCCGGTCCTTCACACGGTACAGTATCCTCTTCCGAGGATAGAAGATATTTTCGCCTCACTATCCGGAGGGAAACGTTTCACCAAAATTGACTTGGCACAGGCATATCTAGAGATGGAGGTTGAGGAGGCCTCTAAAAAGTATCTCACGATAAACACACACAAAGGCCTGTACCAGTACAATCGACTGGTTTTCGGAGTAGCATCAGCTCCAGCTATCTGGCAAAGAGCTATGGAGCAAGTCCTGCAAGGGATTCCGGGGACGCAATGCTACCTAGACGACATCCTTGTAACAGGAGAAAACGACAACGAGCACCTTGCCAATTTTGAGCAGGTGCTCACTAGGCTGAGAGAACAGGGCCTACGAGCAAATTGCCCCAAGTGTGAATTTTTCCAGAAACAAGTATCATATTGTGGCCACATAATTAACGAAGAAGGGTTGCATAAGTCACCTGAAAAAATTGAAGTGGTCATAAAAGCCCCAGCACCTGAAAATGTCTCACAATTAAGGTCATTCCTGGGATTGATAAATTACTATCATAAATTTTTACCGAACTTGTCAACTGTTCTGCACCCTCTTAACGAACTGCTACAAACGGGAGTAATTTGGAAATGGAGCGAAGACTGTAAATGTGCCTTCCATAAATGCAAAGGCTTGATCACGTCCAAGGAAGTTTTGTCTCATTACAACCCATCACTGCCAATCAGACTGGCGTGCGATGCATCCCCTTACGGCGTAGGAGCGGTATTATCGCATAGATTCCCTGATGGCTCGGAGCGGCCGATAGCTTTTGCGTCACGCTCATTGAACTCAGCTGAGCGTAACTATGCCCAGATTGACAGGGAAGCACTCAGCCGGATATGGGGAGTGAAGAAATTCAACCATTACCTACACGGACAAAAATTTACCTTGTTGACTAATCAACCCCTCGTCTCCATATTCAACCCTAAAAAGGGTGTTCCCATTATGACAGCGCAAAGGCTACAGAGGTGGTCCCTTTTCCTAGGGGCACACCAATATGACATAGAATACAAAGGATCAAAACAGCATGGAAATGCTGACGGTTTATCGCGTCTACCGTTGCCAACGGTAGAAGAGGCACCTACAGTGGACCCAGTGGAGATGTTCCACTCAACCAAAGTGGAATGTCTACCAGTAACAAATTCTACCATTGAAAAGGAAACGAGAAATGACCCGACTCTCTCACGAGTCTACGATTTAACGGTGAAGGGATGGCCAGCACATGGCGAACCACTGTTGCCAGCATTCTCGCAAAGAGGAGAACAGCTGTCAGTGTGCCGAGGAACCTTGATGTGTGGATCCAGAGTGGTGATTCCACCCAAACTCCAGGATAAAGTGCTAAAGGAGCTTCACGAGGGGCATCTGGGTGGAGTGTGTGGTAAACCACTGTCGTTCACTGTTGTTGTTGTTGTTGTTGTCGTCGTTCACTCTTGTTTCACTGTTATACCTGACTATGCCTCAGCTGACTCCGCCCTTGGCTACCTGGTATAAGGACGGCTGCACGGCAGCTCTCTGCCATTCGGTCGTCCACTAGAGGCATAGTCCTGATCTGTTTGTAGTTGCATTCAGTAGTTAATAAAAGCCTGTTGTTCTGAACTCTACTCGGCCTTTTATTAGAATCGATAGCGCATCAATTTTATTAACTACTGACAACAACAAAAAACATGATGCTGCAGGTACTTAAGATCAAGTGCCTGGAACTCGACCCGCAAGAACCGGACTCGCCTGCTAAGTTCTCACACTGGTTGAACTGTTTTGAGTCTTTTCTGGCTGCATCCGGCGAGACCGTCGCCGACAAGCTCAGGGTGCTGAATTCGAAAGTAAACCACCAAGCTTTTGCCCTTATCCGGGACGCTACGAGCTACCAGGGGGCTATCGACATTTTAAAGGAACAATATGCACGCCCGGTCAACTATGTTTACGCAAGACATCTCCTGGGGTCCCGCAAACAACAGCCCGGGGAACCCACAGAAGCATACATACGGGCGCTGAAGGAACTTGGCCGAGCCTGCGAATGCAAGCAAGTATCAGCCACGGAACATACGGAGGAGCTCATCCGGGACGCCCTCGTTGCGGGCCTCGGGTCCACTCACACACGGCAGCGACTGCTGGAAAGTAGCGAGCTCGACCTGAAGGCGATTTCACTCACCCTTTCGTTGGACGTAGCCCATCGGAACATGGAGGCCTACTCCCCGGACCGCGCGGCCGCCTCGTGGATGTCGCGGCCGCCGCCATCTCGGGACGTGGCGCCGCCCCGGGCCCCAGCCCCAACTGCTGCAGCGATGTCCCGCCCGAGCCAGAAATGTTATTTCTGTGGCCAAACCAAACACCCCAGGGCGCGCTGCCCGGCGAAAAACACTGTCTGCTCTGCCTGCGGTAAGAAGGGACACTACGCTGGCGTCTGCAGAAGTCAGAAGACCCCTACCTTCAGCAGCGCCACTTGCGATTCGTGGGAGCGGCCATCTTGCCTTCCTCCAGCCTCGTGGGGATCGGGATCGTCATGGGCGCCGCCATTTTGTCCTTCTTCTCCGACGCCGCCATTTTGTCCGCCATTTTGCCAACGGGCCCCCGACTCACCCACCGCCTCACCGGGGTTTTACAGCGACGCTCCCGACTCCACAGCGGCCTCCATTACGCTGGATCAATCCAGACCCCATCAGCTAGCCAGGTCCACGATGGACATCCAGGTAAATGGCCGCGCCACAACTTGCCTTTTTGATTCCGGGAGCACGGAGAGCTTCATACACCCTGATACGGTACGGCATTATTCCCTCTCGGTTCTGCCAGCGCGCCATCGGATCTCCATGGCCTCAAAATCTCACTCAGCAGACGTCGGCGGCTACTGCGTAGTGACCCTTTCGGTGAGGGGCTCCGTTTATAAAAATGTAAAGCTCTTCGTCCTACCACATCTCTGCGCTGCCGTTCTGCTGGGGTTGGACTTTCATTGTCACTTTAAGAGTGTCACCTTGACATACGGTGGACCTTTTCCCCCACTCACTGTCTGAAACCAGCAGTTTTTAAATTGCCCACCGCGCCCCACCTGTAGTCTCTCCACCCTCAAAATCACCCCCCCACCCCCGTTCGCTAACCTCACCCGCGACTGCAAGCCTATCGCCACAAAGAGCAGGCGATACAGCACCGGGGACAGATCCTTTATAAGATCCGAGGTGACGCGGCTCCTGAAGGAGGGGATTATTGAGGGTAGTACCAGCCCCTGGCGAGCTCAGGTGGTAGTCGTTAAGACCGGCAACAAGCAGCGCCTGGTCATCGACTACAGCCAGACAATCAACAAGTACACCCAGTTGGACGCATACCCTCTCCCCCGCATAGCCGACATGGTTAATAAGATAGCGCAATATCGCGTTTTCTCGACCACTGACCTCAAGGCAGCATACCACCAAATCCCTATCCGCCCTGAGGACCACCAGTACACAGCTTTCGAGGCAAACGGCCGTCTTTTTCACTTCCTCAGGGTTCCTTTCGGCATCACCAACGGTGTCTCCGTCTTCCAGAGGGAGATGGACCGGATGGTCGACGAGAATGCGTTACAGGCCACGTTTCCCTACCTGGACAATGTGACCATCTGCGGCCATGACCTGCAGGACCATGACGCCAACCTTGATAAGTTCCTTCGCACGGCCCAACTCCTAAACCTCACGTACAACAAGGAAAAGTGCATATTCCGCACAACCTGCCTCGCTATCCTTGGCTGCGTGGTGGAACACGGAGTCATCGGTCCTGACCCTGACCGGATGCGCCCCCTGATGGAACTTCCCCTGCCCCACTGTCTCAAGGCCCTCAAAAAGGTGCCTGGGCTTCTTTTCCTATTACGCCCAGTGGGTCCCTCATTATGCGGACAAAGCCCGTCCACTTATCAAGTCCACTTCCTTTCCCCTGACGGCGGAGGCCCGCTCAGCCTTTCACAGTATAAAAGATGACATTGCCAAGGCCACCATGCACTCGGTGGACGAGTCCATCCCCTTCCAGGTGGAGAGCGATGCATCCGACTTTGCCCTGGCCGCTACCCTTAACCAGGCGGGAAGACCCGTGGCCTTCTTTTCACGAACCCTCCAGGGCTCCGAACTCAGACACTCCTCTGTGGAAAAGGAGGCCCAGGCCATTGTGGAGGCGGTGCGCCACTGGCGGCACTACCTGGCTGGAAAACGATTTACCCTGCTTACTGACCAGCGTTCAGTTGCTTTTATGTTCAATAATAAGCAGAGGGGCAAAATCAAAAATGACAAGATTTTGAGGTGGAGAATTGAACTTTCCACCTACAATTACGACATCTTGTACCGGCCCGGGAAACTCAACGAACCCTCAGATGCTCTATCGCGAGGCACATGCACCAACGCGCAGATCGATAGACTACGGGGCCTCCACAACGACCTCTGCCACCCGGGGGTCACCAGGTTCTTCCACTTCATCAAGGCCCGCAACCTGCCTTACTCCATCGAGGAGGTCAGGACCATGACCAGGAGCTGCCCAGTCTGTGCAGAGTTCAAGCCACGCTTCTATATGCCTGACAGAGCAAACCTGATCAAGGCCACCCGCCCCTTTGAGCGCCTGAGTGTCGACTTTAAAGGGCCCCTCCCCTCCTCTGACCGTAATGTGTACTTCCTCAACATAGTTGATGAGTACTCCAGTTTCCCTTTCGCCATCCCCTGCCCGGACATGACCACCGCTACGGTCATTAAATGCCTGCACAACCTCTTTGCTTTGTTCGGTTTTCCCAGCTATATTCATAGCGACCGGGGCTCGTCCTTCATGAGCGACGAACTCCGTCAGTAGCTGCTCATGAGAGGTATTGCCTCAAGCCGGACCACCAGCTACAACCCCCGGGGGAACGGACAGGTTGAAAGAGAGAACGCGACGGTCTGGAAGGCGGCCCTCCTAGCCTTAAAATCTAGGGGCCTTCCGACCTCCCGTTGGCAGGATGTCCTACCTGATGCGCTCCACTCCATCCGGTCACTGCTGTGTACTGCCACCGCCACCACCCATCAGCGAATGTTCGTTTTTCCCCCGGAGGTCCACATCCGGTACCTCACTACCACACTGGCTGATGTCCCCAGGGCCCGTCCTGCTGAGGAAGCATGTAAGGTCCCACAAAACGGCTCCCCTGGTAGAGAAGGTTCACCTCCTCCATGCCAACCCCCAGTACGCCTACGTGGCATACTCGGACGGGCGGGAGGATACAGTCTCCATTGGAGATCTGGCACCCTCGGGGTCCACTGACCCGTCACCATTGCCCTCCACCACGACCCCCTTCGACACGGCCCAAAATTCAGTAGACCCAATTCTCACCCCTGTCCATTCCACCCCTGTAGACGGCATGCCGCGACCCCAGGACCCACCGGAGTCCACTCGCCCACCCAACACCAAAGGGGACGATACGCCGGTGCTCGATCCCGTTAAAGACGCGTCGTTGGAAGCTGTACCATCTCAACCGTCGCCACGAAGATCTCGACGGCAAACGAGGCCGCCCGACAGACTCACCTACTCGAACTTTTGATACACTTCACCCCGCCGGACTTAATTTTAAACGAGGGGTGAATGTGGTAAACCACTGTCGTTCACTGTTGTTGTTGTTGTCGTTCACTCTTGTTTCACTGTTATACCTGACTATGCCTCAGCTGACTCCGCCCTTGGCTACCTGGTATAAGGACGGCTGCACGGCAGCTTTCTGCCATTCGGTCGTCCACTAGAGGCATAGTCCTGATCTGTTTGTAGTTGCATTCAGTAGTTAATAAAAGCCTGTTGTTCTGAACTCTACTCGGCCTTTTATTAGAATCGATAGCGCATCAGAGTGAAAATGAAGAACCTAGCCAGAGCGTTTGTGTGGTGGCCAGGTATCGATGGAGACATCGAAGAAATGACCAAGGGCTGTCTACGATGCCAGAAGGTCCAAAACGCCCCACCACAAGCCCCTCTACATCCATGGG
The DNA here is from genome assembly GCF_052327205.1 of Somniosus microcephalus. Lineage (NCBI taxonomy): Eukaryota > Metazoa > Chordata > Chondrichthyes > Squaliformes > Somniosidae > Somniosus > Somniosus microcephalus. Next base: position 79,439,459 of record NC_140994.1, on the reverse strand, counting down.
AGTGGCCCTCATCTCCATGGCAAAGGGTACACATCGACTTTGCTGGTCCATTTATGGACTCAATGTTCTTAATCGCGGTGGATGCACACTCCAAGTGGCCGGAGTTAATAAAGATGTCCTCCACCACCACGGAAAAAACCATCACAGTATTAAGGACCATATCTGCCAGGAATGGGCTGCCTGAACAGATCTGTTCTGATAATGGACCGCAATTTGTGTCCGAAGAATTCAGGAAGTTCTTAAAAAAACAATGGGGTTAAGCACTACACGTCCGCCCCATACCATCCCGCCACCAATGGATTGGCTGAAAGGTTTGTCCAGACCTTCAAGAAGGCCATAAAGGCCATGGGTAATGAAGACATAAAAATACAGCATAAGGTAGATAACTTCTTGTTTGCATGCAGGAATGCAACACATGTGGTTACAAACCAAACTCCCGCCATGATGTTTTTCCAATAGAAGACTAAGATGCCGGCTGGATTTGATCAAGCCAAACATCAGAAGGGACGTAGAGAACCGGCAATTTCAAAGCATGAATGAAAGGCCAACAAGAACCTTCCAGATAGGTCAACAAGTTTTGGCCCGGGACTACCGTACCGAGAAATGGCAGCCTGGAACTATTTGCACACGACTAGGACCGCTGATGTATACCGTGGACATTGGAGAAAGCATAATAAGGCGCCATGCTGACCAGATCATAGAGTCATCTGAAAAGGGACAACCTACACCACAACTCTATACGCCTAATGATGAAGCAGAGATACCCATAGTATCTACCTCCGATCCGGTGATACTGGAACCAAATGAACCCGACACTGGCATTCAAGCCGAATCGACCTTGCCAAAAGAACCTACTACACCACCGAGGCGTTATCCGGACCGAGTCAGGAAGCCTCCAGAGAGACTAACTTATAATTGATTAACTGCAGCAAATGTGTAGATTATTGTTCTTGTAAACATGTTAATTAATGATTACTTAAAAATGTTATGTACTGGTTGTCTAGAAGGGGAGGAATTGTGGTGTATGTGCCTTTAAGAGCCCGTGTACTGTAATGCCGGTAGTGGCCACTCGGGCTATATAAGCCTGTATAGTGTCTTGTATCTTTTAGTGCACCTCCAGACTTTGTTCAGTAAACACCTGTTAAACCAACTCCTGCATTCCGTGTCTCCATTAACACACGGATACAACAGATAGGGTGTGGGGGCGTGTGTGGGGTGGGGGCGTGTGTGTGGGGGGGGGGGGGCTTGAAACCCAGCTGCAAATTAGCATCGAGAGGGAGGAGGTACTAGCAGTTTTAGCAGGCTTAAAAGTGGATAAATCCCCAGGCCCAAACGAGATGTATCCCAGGCTGCTGTGTGAGGCAAAGGAGGAGATTGCAGGGGCTCTGACACAAATTTTCAGAACCTCTCTGGCCACAGGGGAGGTGCCAGAGGACTGGAGAACAGCTAACGTAGTACCATTATTCAAGAAGGGTAGTAGGGATAAACCAGGGAATTACAGGCCAGTGAGCCTAACATCAGTGGTAGGGAAATTATTGGAAAAAATTCTGAGGGACAGAATTAGTCAAGGAGAGGCAAGGATTAATCAAGCATAGTCAGCATGGCTTTGTCAGGGGCAGATCATGTCTAACCAATTTGATAGAATTTTGAGAGGGGGTGACTAGGTGTGTAGATGAAGATAGTGCAGTTGATGTAGTCTACATGGACTTCAGTAAGGCTTTTGACAAAGTCTCACATGGGAGACTGGTCAAGGTGGTAAGAGCCCATGGGATCCTGGGCAATTTGGTACATTGGATCCAAAATTGGCTTAGTGGCAGGAGGCAGAGGGTGATGGTCGAAGGTTGTTTTTGTGACTGGAAGCCTGTGTCCAGTGGTGTACCGCAGGGATCGGTGCTAGGTCCCTTGCTGTTTGTAGTCATAGGGCAGGATTTTCATTGGGCCGTGAAGTCGGGATTGGAGGCATGTGGGGGGTTAAAATCCTGAAATCGGGGGGGGGGGGGGGGGGGGAACAAACCCATCCCGCCCCCATGCCAGTTTCAAAGGAGGTAGGTACCCGACCCGCACTGGGACCCGCCTCCCCAAGGCGGGAAGGAGATTAGTGCCAATTAACTGCCTGTTAACAGGCATTTTTTTTAAGCTTAATCCCTATTTTCATTCTTGAAGTGTGGGATTCCCGACAGCTCCAAACCACGCCAAGTTAGCGAGTCGGGCTGAAGGGGTCGAGATGTCCGGTGTTCAGGTGAGTGATGGGTGCATGAGTGCAGAGGTAAGTGTGTTTGGTGTGTTTAAAAGAAGTTTTACTTACCTTTACACCCTTCCTTCCTTCAGGTCTCCAGAGTCCCTCATCTCACCGGCACAGAAAGCAGCGATCTGTCAAAAATTGCAGCATTCAGCTTTCTGTTCCGGAGAGATCTCTAAATCATCCTGAGAGGAAGGAATTAACTTAGGAGTACAGATTGTCAGTGTTTGACAGCTTCAAACAGCTGTGAAACGCTGATATTTCATCTGTCAAAAGGTCTTGACAGATGAAATATCAATCTGTGACGTCACCTGTTGCCGGGTGGCCCTTAATTGGCCTGCTGAGCGGGCTCAACAAGGTCAATCAAGTCAAAATCGCGTGGGTTGGCTACAATTCGATGGAGGCGGGACTACAACTCCAAAAGTTGTAGTCCCGCCTTCTCAATGAAAATCCAGCCGAGTTATACAGCACAGGAAGAGGCCCTTCGGCCCATCGTGTCTGCGCCGGCCATCAAGCCTTATCCTAATCCCATTTTCCAGCATAGTATACATTAATGATTTAGATATGAATGTAGGAGGTATGATCAGTAAGTTCATGTGGTAAACCACTGTTATTGTTTTCACTGTCGTTCACTACCGTTATCGTTATTGCATATTGTTACCTCCTGCTACTCACTGTGTACCTATGCATGCCTCAGCTGACTCCGCCTACATGACCTGGTATAAAGGTGGCTGCCCGGCAACCCACTTCCTTCTTGGAACCGGTCGTCCACGAGACGCATGCTCTGTTCTTTAGTGAATAAAAACCTTTTCATTACTTTCCTAATTCATCGTCTTTTATGGAGTAATTGATAAGCGTATCAATTTTATTAACTAAAAGTAAAATGTCCGGAACTGAGCAGCAACAACAGCAGGCGTTGCTGCGAGCCCTCAGACCAGCATGCCTGGACCTCGACCCTCAAGCGGCGGGTTCAGCTACCAATTTCGAACACTGGCTGAGCTGCTTTGAATCCTTCCTAGAAGCCTCCGCCGTGACATCGGAGGAGAACAAATTAAAAATTCTGACCGCCCAGGTGAGCCCTCAAGTATATACACTCATCCGGGACGCTACTACGTACACGGCGGCTCTCGACCTGCTAAAAGGACAATACAAGCGCCCAGTGAATACGATTTACGCCAGACACCTCCTGGGATCCCGCAGGCAACAACCGGGGGAAATCGGTAGAGACATTCTTACGGGCGTTACAGACACTCTGCAGGGACTGCGACTGTAAGGCCGTAACGGCTGCGGCGCACACGGAGGGACTTATCTGTGATGCCTTCGTTAAGGGCCTCCAGTACGACTACTCCCGGCAGAGACTGCTCGAAAGCAAGGAGCTCGACCTGAAGACGGCCGTAGCCCTCGCGCTCTCACTAGATGCGGCCCACCGAAACCTCGAAGCATACTCACGTAACGGTGCCGCGCCATGGCCATCGCGACCTTGGGAAATGGGACCGCCGCCCCCGGTACCAACTACTGCAGCAATGTCCTGAAATAGGCCCAAAAATGCTACTTCTGTGGCCAGTTAAAACACCCTAGAGCGCGCTGCCCGGTGAAGACCGCTACCTGCTCTGGCTGCGGGAAGAAAGGCCATTACGCCAACAGAGGGAAACCCGCGAACGCCAGCAGCGCCGCGTGTGAACCGTGGGGGCAGCCATCTTCTTCGCCATTTTGTGCACCTCCAGCCGCGTGGGGATCGGAATCATGGCCGCCGCCATTTTGCCTGCCGCACTCAACCACCATTTTGTCTCCGGACTCGACCACCGTCTCGTCCGACGACCATATCGGCTCACTCAGCCATACACTGGCCTCCGTTACGCTGGATCAAGCTCTCCCTCATCATCTGTCCAGGTCCATGATGGACATTACGGTAAACGGCCGCGCCACTACTTGCCTGTTTGACAGCGGGAGCACGGAGAGTTTTATTCACCCCGACACGGTGCTTAGCCACTCCCTCACGGTCCTGCCAACGCGCCATCGGATTTCTATGGCGTCCAAGTCCCATTCAACGGACGTCGGCGGCTACTGTGTGGTGACCCTTTCGGTTAGGGGCACCGGATATAAAAATTTTAAACTTCTTGTCCTGCCCCGTCTTTGCGCTGCCGTTCTGCTAGGGTTGGATTTTCAGTGCCACCTCAAAAGTGTCACATTGGCATACGGTGGACCCCTCCCCCCACTCACAGTCTGCAACCAACAGTTTTTAAATCACCCGCCACGCACCACTTGCAGTCTTTCCACACTCAAAGTCCCCCCCCCCTCCCCTGTTCGCTAACCTCACCTGCGACTGTAAACCCATCGCTACCAAGAGCAGGCGGTACAGCGCCGGGGACAGAGCTTTTATTAGCGCTGAGGTGGAGCGGCTCCTGAAGGAGGGCATTATCGAAGGGAGTACCAGCCCCTGGCGAGCCCAGGTTGTAGTCGTTAAGACCGCCGATAAACGCCGCCTGGTCATTGACTACAGCCAAACCATAAACCGGTACACCCAGCTGGACGCATACCCACTTCCCCGCATATCTGATATGGTCAATCAGATTGCGCAATACAAGGTATTCTCCACCATTGACCTTAAGTCAGCATACCACCAACTCCCTATCCGCCATGAGGACCGCCAGTATACTGCCTTCGAGGCAAACGGCCGCCTCTACCACTTCCTTAGGGTTCCTTTCGGCGTCACCAACGGGGTTTCGGTCTTGGACCGGATGGTCGACCAGAACGCGCTGCAGGCCACCTTTCCCTGTCTGGATAACGTCACCATCTGCGGCCACGACCAGCAGGACCATGACGTTAATCTAGCGAAATTCCTCCGTACGGCCCAGCGGCTGAATCTAACATACAATAAGGAGAAATGTATGTTTCGCACCAAGCGCCTTGCCATCCTCGGCTGCGTAGTGGAGAACGGAGTCATTGGGCCCGACCCCGACAGAATGCGCCCCCTTATGGAGCTCCCCCTCCCCCACTGCCAAAAAGCACTGAAGAGATGCCTGGGGTTTTTCTCTTACTACGCTCAGTGGGTGCCCAACTATGCAGACAAAGCCAGACCCCTCATCAAGTCCACCTCCTTCCCCCTGACATCAGAGGCGGGTGCAGCCTTCACTCTTATCAAGAGTGATATTGCGAAGGCCACAATGCACGCAGTGGATGAGTCCATCCCTTTCCAAGTGGAGAGCGATGCGTCCGACTTCGCCCTAGCTGCAACCCTTAACCAGGCGGGGAGACCCGTGGCCTTTTTCTCAAGGACCCTCCAGGGCCCCGAGATTCGACACTCCTCTGTCGAAAAGGAGGCCCAGGCTATTGTGGAAGCGGTGCGACACTGGAGGCATTACCTGGCCGGAAAACGATTTACCCTTCTCACTGACCAGCGTTCAGTTGCTTTTATGTTCAATAATAAGCAGAGGGGCAAAATCAAGAACGACAAGATCTTGAGGTGGAGAATTGAACTCTCCACCTACAATTACGATATCTTGTACCGGCCTGGGAAACTCAATGAGCCCCCAGATGCTCTCACGAGGTACGTGCGCCAACGCACAAGTTGATAGACTGCGGACCCTCCACAATGACCTCTGCCACCCCAGGGTCACCAGATTCTGCCACTTCATTAAGTCCCGCAACCTGCCCTACTCCGTCGAGGAGGTCAGGACTATGACCAGGAACTGCCAAATCTGTGCCGAATGCAAACCGCACTTTTATAGGCCAGACAGAGCAAGCCTGATCAAGGCCACCCGCCCCTTCGAGCGCTTGAGCATCGACTTTAAGGGGCCCCTCCCTTCCTCTGACCGCAACGTGTACTTCCTCAACATTGTTGATGAGTACTCCCGTTTCCCGTTCGCCATCCCTTGCCCAGACATGACCAGTACCACGGTCATCAAATGGCTGAATGACCTCTTCGCCTTGTTCGGGTTCCCTAGCTATATACATAGCGACCGGGGCTCATCCTTCATGAGCGACGAACTTCGTCAGTACCTGCTCGCGAGAGGTATTGCTACGAGCAGGACCACCAGCTACAACCCCCGGGGGAACGGCCAGGTGGAAAGAGAGAACGCGACGGTTTGGAAGGCCGTCCTCTTAGCCTTAAAATCTAAGGGCCTTCCGACCTCTCGCTGGCAGGAGGCCCTCCCTGCGGCGCTCCACTCCATCCGGTCACTGCTTTGTACTGCCACTAATGCCACCCCTCATGAGCAAATGTTCGTTTTCCCCAGGAAGTCCACATCGGGAACCTCGCTACCGACATGGCTGACTTCTCCTGGGCCCGTCCTACTGCGGAGGCACGTGAGGACCCATAAAACGGACCCCCTGGTTGAGAGGGTGAACCTCCTACACGCCAACCCCCAGTATGCCTACGTGGCATACCCAGACGGGCGGGAGGACACGGTCTCCATACGAGACCTCGCACCCTCGGGCGCCCCTGAACCACCACCGTTATTATCCACCACTTCTCCCAACCCAACCCCTGTAGATGGCATGCCGGAGCCACAGGACCCTTCGTCGACCACTCAGACACCAGATTCGACGTTGGATACTGCAGCATCGCCGCCGCTGCTACGACGATCAGGACGGCATACAAGGCCCCCTGATAGACTTACCTACACGAACTCTTAGTACACTTCACCCCGCGGACTCAATTTTAAACAAGGGGTGAATGTGGTAAACCACTGTTATTGTTTTCACTGTCGTTCACTACCGTTATCGTTATTGCATATTGTTACCTCCTGCTACTCACTGTGTACCTATGCATGCCTCAGCTGACTCCGCCTACATGACCTGGTATAAAGGTGGCTGCCCGGCAACCCACTTCCTTCTTGGAACCGGTCGTCCACGAGAGGCATGCTCTGTTCTTTAGTGAATAAAAACCTTTTCATTACTTTCCTAATTCATCGTCTTTTATGGAGTAATTGATAAGCGTATCAATTCACAGATGACACAAAAATTGGTGGAGTGGTAAATAGCAAGGAGGGAAGCCTCAGGCTACAAGACGATATAGACGGGTTGGTCAGATAGGCAGAACAGTGGCAAATGGGATTTAACCCTGAAAAGTGTGTGAGGTGATGCAGTTTGGGAGGACTAACAAGGCAAGGGAATACACAATGAATGGTAAGACCCTAGGAAGGACAGAGGATCAGAGGGACCTTGGTGTGCATGTACATAGATCCCTGAAGGCAGCGGGACAGGTAGATAAGGTGGTTAAAAAGGCATATGGGATACTTGCCTTCATTAGCCGAGGCATAGAATATAAGAGCAGGGAGGTTATGATGGAGCTGTACAAAACACTAGTTAGGCCACGGCTGGAATACTGTGCGCAGTTCTGGTCACCACACTATAGGAAGGATGTGATTGCATTGGAGAGGGTGCATAGGAGATTCACCAGGATGTTACCTGGGCTGGAGCGCTTCAGCTATGAAGAGAGACTGGACAGGCTGGGGTTGCTTTCCTTAGAGCAGAGAAGGCTGAGGGGGGACCTGATTGAGGTGTACAAAATTATGAGGGGCATAGATAGGGTAGATAGAAAGGAACTTTTCCCCTTAGTAGAGGGGTCAATAACCAGGGGGCATAGTTTCAAGGTAAGTGGCAGGAGGTTTAGAGGAAAAACTTTTTCACCCAGAGTGTGGTTGGAATCTGGAAGTCACTGCCTGAAAGGGTGGTACAGACAGGAACCCTCAACATTCAAGAAACATTTAGATGAGCACTTGAAACGCCATAGCATACAAGGCTACGGACCAAGTGCTGGAAAATGGGATTAGAATAGATAGAGCTTGATGGCCGGCGTGGACACGATGGGCCGAAGGGCCTCTCTCTTCATTGTATAACTCTATGACTAAGTTGAACAAGACAAGTTTCACATGGTCTGGTTCAGCCTGAGCAAGTGGTCAGGGAGGGGGTTAGAGTCAGCGGCAGGAGAGAAGAGATTATGGGGGAGGCTGAAAACAATGGCTTTAGCTTTCCAGAGATTCAGTTGAAGGAAGTTCCGACTGATGGAGGACTTGATGTTGGACGGGCAGTCTGACAACACGTGAGGTCAGGAGGGGTGCTGGAGAGGTTGATCTGGGTGTCAACAGGTGGAAGCTAACCCAACACTTGCAGATAGTGTCGCCAAGGGACAGCATGTAGATGAGGAAGTGGAAGGGGCCAAGGAAAGCCTTGGGGGACTGCAGAGCTGGTGGTGCGGGAAGAAAAGCCATTGCTGGAGATGCTCTGGCTAGGACTGGATAGTGGAATCATACAAGGGCAGTCCACATTTAGTACGACAGAAAAAACTCAGATGTATGCCACTCCTGTTTAATTTTACTGTAATGCAAACAATTTAATGGGGCACCCTCAATAAAAAAATGATAAAAATTCACTAGAAAAGGGAATTGTGCCAGAGGACTGGCGGACAGCTAATATTATTCTTATATTTAAAAAAGGGAGATAGACCAAGTCCAATCAACTATAGAACAGTTAGCTTGTCAGTGGTAGGAAAATGGCCCAGAAATTCGGCTCTCCCCGGGTGAGTACGCACGGGGTACTCACCCGTAGGCCAAATGGAATTGCCGGTTTCCTGCATGCACTGTGCATGCGCGGGAAACCGGCACTTCTGATCCTCTGAACGAAGAGGTTCAGAGGTCAAACGCGCGCGCAGGGGAGGCTGCGTGTGCGCTTTGAACTTAGGTTTTTTTTTTAAAAACAGGTTTTCCCGGGAGGGTAAGCCTGCAGGATTTACACATTTAAAAAGCAGGCGTAAGGCCTGCTTTTTGCAAGGTAAGTGGTCAATTAAAACATTTAAAGTTAAGTTTATTTTTAGCCCCGTTATAATATAAAATTATTTTTTTCAAAAATTTAAATTGTTTAAAATAGTTATTTAATATAATTTATAGTTTATTTAAAAAGTGTGATTTAAAAAAAAAATTATTTGAAGGTTTACTGCTATTTTGGGCCCGTAGTATTTATAAGTTTTGACAGGTCTACCTGTCAATCTTATGAATGGGCTTTTCCCTCCTCCGATTGGCTGCCCATGGCTCACGTGATCCCAGGGGACGCATCGCACTAACTACGCCCCTGGGACACGCAAGCACAGCGCGCCGGCAGCTGGGCCAGGCCCCGGAGCGGAATTCCACGGGGCCCTACAGCTCAACTGCCGGCGCGCAAGGTAAGTGCAGATCAGGAGCTTACACCCGCAGGAAGCCCCCGACCCGAATTTCTGGGCCAATAGAATCCTTACTCAAAATGTTGTAGAAAAACACTTAGAAACCGAAAATATAATAAATAGTCAGCACGGGTTTCCAAAGGGAAGGCCATGCCTGACCAACCTACTTAAATTCTTTGAAGTAGCAACAGAAAGAGTAGACAAGGGTGATGCAATATACTTGAATTTTCAAAAGGCCTTTGATAAGGTACCACATAGCAAACCTATGACTAAGGTCCAAGCATGTGGAGTCAGAGAACAGGTGACAGAATGAAGAGAGTGTGTAGGGGTGATATACCTATCAATTCGTCCAATGAAAAGCGACGAGTTAGGAAAGTAACTATAGGTTTTTATTGACTAAATAACAGAGCCCACCCTCATGGGTGATCGGATCCAACAAGGAGGAATACCAGCCAGTCGACTACCTTTATACCTGGGCAGGTAGGTGGAGCCATGGGCGGAGTCAGTGGTGGTCAGCCCAGGTATAACAGCGTGACAAGAGGCGACCTCGTATAGTGATACAACAGTGAGAACAGTGATAACAATATAACAGTGATAACTATAGTGTAACGATAGTGAACGATAAAAGTGGTTTACCACATTCACCCCTTCTTTAGATTTGAGTCCGGCGGGGTGAAGTGTACTACCAGTTCTGGTATGTCAGTCTGTCCGGAGGCCTCGTAAGCCTCTCCGATCGTCGCAGCGGCGGTGTTGCATTATCCGGTGTTAATGCTGGTGTCTGCGTGGTCGGCGAAGGCTCGTGGGGTTCCGGCATGCCGTCTACCTGGGCTGGGATTGGGGGGGTGGTGGGGTAAAGGTGGTGCCTCCGGAGTGCCCGAGGGTGCGAGGTCTCGTAAGGAGACAGTATCCTCCCGCCCGTCTGGGTAGGCCACGTAGGCGTACTGGGGGTTGGCGTGCAGGAGGTTCACCCTCTCTACCAGGGGGTCCGTTTTATGGGCCCTCACGTGCTTTCGCAGCAAGACGGGCCCCGGAGAGGTCAGCCAGGTTGGTAGAGTGGTTCCCGTAGTCGACTTCCTGGGGAAAACAAACATTCGTTCATGGGGGGTGGCGTTAATGGCAGTGCAGTGACCGGATGGAATGCAGCGCTGTCGGGAGGACTTCCTGCCAGCGGGAGGTTGGGAGGCCCTTAGACTTTAGGGCTAAGAGGACGGCCTTCCATACCGTCGCGTTCTCTCTTTCCACCTGGCCGTTCCCTCGGGGGTTGTAGCTGGTTGTCCTGCTTGCAGCAATACCTCTCGCTAGCAGGAACTGATGGAGTTCCTCGCTCATGAAGGAGGAGCCCCGGTCACTATGTATATAGTTTGGGAACCCAAACAAGGCGAAGAGGTCGTTCAGGCATTTGATGACCGTGGTACTGGTCATGTCTGGGCAGGGGAAGGCAAAGGGGAAACGGGTGTACTCATCAACGATGTTGAGGAAGTACACATTACGGTCAGAGGACGGGAGGGGCCCCTTAAAGTCGATGCTCAGGCGCTCGAAGGGGCGGGTGGCCTTGATCAGGCTTGCTCTGTCCGGCCTGAAGAAGTGCGGTTTGCACTCGGCACAGGTCTGGCAGTTCCTGGTCGTGGTCCTGACCTCCTCGATGGAGTATGGCAGGTTGCGGGCCTTAATGAAGTGGTAAAGTCTGGTGACCCCGGGGTGGCAGAGGTCGTTGTGGAGGGTCTGAAGTCTATCACTTTGCGCGCTGGCGCATGTAATTCGTGAAAGAGCATCAGGGGGTTCGTTCAGCTTACCTGGCCGGTACAAGATATCATAATCATAGGTGGATAGTTCGATTCTCCACCTCAATATCTTGTCATTCTTGATTTTGCCCCTCAGCTTGTTATTAAACATAAAAGCGACCGAACGCTGGTCGGTGAGGAGGGTAAATCGTTTGCCTGCCAGGTAATGCCTCCAGCGCCGTACCGCCTCCACAATCGCTTGGGCCTCCTTCTCGACCGATGAGTGTCGGATCTCAGGGCCCTGTAGGGTCCTTGAGAAGAAGGCCACTGGTCTCCCCTCCTGGTTAAGGGTAGCGGCTAGGGCGAAGTCGGATGCATCGCTCTCCACTTGGAAGGGGATGGACTCGTCCACTGCGTGCATTGTGGCCTTGGCGATGTCTCCCTTAATGAGGGAGAAGGCTGCGCACGCTTCCTCCGTAAGGGGGGGAAGTATGTGGACTTCATGAGGGGTCTGGCTTTGTCTGCATAATTGGGCACCCATTGGGCATAGTAGGCGAAGAGCCCCAGGGTTCTCTTCAGAGCCTTTGGACAGTGGGGGAGGGGTAGCTCCATGAGGGGACGCATTCTTTCGGGGTCGGGGCCGATGACTCCGTTCTCTACTACACAGCCGAGGATGGCAAGGCGCGAGGTGTTAAACACACATTTCTCCTTATTGTAGGTGAGGTTCAGCCGTTGGGCCGTACGGAGGAATCTCTCCAGATTAACGTCATGGTCCTGCCGGTCGCGGCCGCAGATGGTGACGTTATCTAGGTAGGGGAACGTGGCATGCAGCCCGTTCTGGTCAACCATCCGGTCCATCTCCCTTTGGAAGACCGAAACCCCGTTGGTGACGCCGAAGGGAACCCTAAGGAAGTGGTAGAAGCGGCCGTTCGCCTCGAAGGCTGTATACTGGCGGTCCTCAGGGCGGATAGGGAGTTGGTGGTAGGCCGACTTAAGGTCGATGGTCGAGAATACTCGGTATTGTGCAATCTGATTGACCATGTCAGATATGCGGGGAAGGGGGTATGCGTCCAGATGGGTGTACCTGTTTATGGTCTGGCTGTAGTCGATGACCAGGCGATTTTTATCGCCGGTCTTAACGACCATGACCTGGGCACGCTAGGGGCTGCTGCTCCCCTCGATAATGCCCTCTTTCAGGAGGCGCCGCACCTCATAGCTAATGAAGGCTCTGTCCCCGGCGCTGTACCGCCTGCTCTTGGTAGCGACGGGTTTGCAGTCGGGGGTTAGGTTAGCGAACAGGGAAGGTGGCGGGACCTTGAGGGTGGATAGGCTGCAGGTGTTACGCGGTGGGCGGTGTAACATCCGCTGGTTGTCGACTGTGAGTGGGGGGAGGGGTCCACCGTATGCTAGGGTGACACTTTGGAGGTGGGATTGGAAGTCCAGCCCTAGTAGGACGGCAGCGCAGAGCTGGGGGAGGACGAGGAGTTTAAAGTTTTTATACTCCGTACCCTTAACCGACAGGGTCACAGCACAGTAGCCGCTGATGTCCGTGGCGTGGGACCTCGATGCCATCGAGATTCGGTTGCGCGTTGGCAGGACAGGGAGGGAGTAGTGGCTCACCGTGTCTGGGTGGATGAAGCTCTCCGTGCTTCCGCTGTCGAACAGGCAGGTCGTGGCGTGGCCGTTTACTTTGATGTCCATCATCGACTTGGACAGGTGATGCGGGCGGGCTTGATCCAGAGTGACGGAGGCTAGTGTGTAGTTGAGCGAGTCGTTGTCGTCTGCGGGTGAGGCGGTCGTCGGGTCCGGAGGCACGGTGGCAGTCGAGCGTGGTGGGTAAAATGGCGTCTCCCACGAGGTTGGACAAAATGGCTGCCCCCATAACTCACATGAGGCACTATTGGTGTCGGTTGCCTTGATCAAAGATGGCCGCCCCATGACTCACGTGTGGGGATGCTGGCCTCTGTTGCCTTGAAGGAAGATGGCCGCCCCCACAGTTCGCATGAGGCACTGCTGGCCTCTGAAGATCCACTCCTGCAGGCCTTAGCAAAATGGCCTTTCTTCCTGCAGGTTGAGCACGTGGAGTTCCTAGCTGGGCAGCGCGGCCTCGGGTGTTTCTCCTGGCCGCAGAAAAAGCAGCCGCGGGGGTCCGATGTCGGAGCCGGTACCGGGGGTGGCGGTCCCGATCGGGTCCGGGACGCCGACGCTGAGGTAGGTCCCGGGGGCGGCGCGGTGAAGGGTATTGCGGTAGGGCCCAAGTCCCAGGGTCGCGAACAGTACCTGGAAAACGCCTCCTGGTCCTGATGGGCCACCTCCAGGGAGAGAGCGAGGGCTGCAGCTTTGTCCAGGTCGAGGTCCCTTGCTTCCAGTAATCGCTGCCGTGAGTAGTCGGACCGTAGGCCTTTCACGAAGGCATCGCGGACGTTGTCTTCCGTATTTTCTGCCGCCGTTACTGCTTTAAAGTTACAGTCTCTGCCGAGTGCTTGTAGCACCCGTAAAAATTCCTCCACCGGCTCCCCTGGCAGTTGCGGGCGGGACCTTAGGAGGTGCCTGGTATACATGGGGTTTACCGGGGTTTGGTACTGTCTTTTCAGCCGGTTGATGGCGTCCTCGTATGTTTTAAGGTCCCGGATGAGCGCGAATACTTTAGGGCTCAGTTGGGCGTTCAGGACTCTTAGCTTGGATCTCTGAGGCATGCTGGACTCTTCCAGGTAGGCTTCAAAGCAGCCCAGCCAGTGATCGAAGTCGAGGGCTGAGTTCGCTGCCCGTGGATTTAGATCCAGGTACGGTGGTCTGAGGGCTCGCAGCCAAGCCGGCTGCTGTGACTGTTGTGGCTCGGCGTCTGAAGGCTGCTGTGGCTGTTGTGGCTGGGCGTCTGGCTGGTCAAACATCTTAAAATTTAGTCAATAAAATTGATATACCTATCAATTCGTCCAATGAAAAGCGACGAGTTAGGAAAGTAACTATAGGTTTTTATTGACTAAATAACAGAGCCCACCCTCATGGGTGATCGGATCCAACAAGGAGGAATACCAGCCAGTCGACTACCTTTATACCTGGGCAGGTAGGTGGAGCCATGGGCGGAGTCAGTGGTGGTCAGCCCAGGTATAACAGCGTGACAAGAGGCGACCTCGTATAGTGATACAACAGTGAGAACAGTGATAACAATATAACAGTGATAACTATAGTGTAACGATAGTGAACGATAAAAGTGGTTTACCACAAGGGGTTAAAGGTATTTTCTCAGACTGGCAGATGGTGGGAAGTGGTGTTCCACAGGGATCGGTGCTGGGACCACTGTTGTTCACGATTTGCATGAACGATTTGGACTTGGGAATCAGAGGTACAATTTCTACATTTGCTGCAACAAAATACAGGAAGACATTAATAAACTTGCAGAATGGGCATGTCAATGGCAAATGAATTTCAGTATGGATAAGTGAGGTGGTGCATTTTGGTAGGAGAAATAAGGAGGCCACTTATTACTTGGAAAATAAGCGTCTGAATGGGGTAGAGGAGCAAAGGGATCTAGGGGTACAGATTCACAAATTATTAAAAAGTAGCCACGCAGGTTAAGAAGGTCATAAAAAAGCAAACAAAACACTGGGGATAATCTCTAGAGGAATAGAATTGAAATTCAGAGAGGTTATGTTAAACTTTTATAGAACCTGGGTTAGACCACACTTGGAGTACTGTGCACAGTTCTGGTCTCCATATACCTGGGTTAGACCACACTGGAGTACTGTGCACAGCTCTGGTCTCCATATACCTGGGTTAGACCACACTGGAGTACTGTGCACAGCTCTGGTCTCCATATACCTGGGTTAGACCACACTGGATCACTGTGCACAGCTCTGGTCTCCATATACCTGGGTTAGACCACACTTGGAGCACTGTGCACAGTCTCCATATTACAAAAAGGATATGGAGGCACCGGAGAAGGTGCAAAAAAAAAAATTTACAAGGAGGATACCGGAACAAAGGTTAGAACAGAGGATACCGGAACAAAGGTTATAACAGAGGATACCGGAACAAAGGTTAGAACAGAGGATACCGGAACAAAGGTTAGAACAGAGGATACCGGAACAAAGGTTAGAACAGAGGATACCGGAACAAAGGTTAGAACAGAGGATACCGGAACAAAGGTTGATGTAAGAAAAAGGAGACTTACCATCAAGTAACTTTAAAGTAAGCTTTAAGTAACTTATAAACACACTATATACACAAGAGAGGTCTTTACCATGCCTCTGGTAGAAGCCTCTTACAATACTGAACAGACCAGTATTTATACCAGTCCAACAGGAAGTGACATATGACAGGAAGTGAGGTATGTACACAGTTCATAGTTCACAGGAAGTGATGACATAACTTCCCGGAAGTTATCATTTTTATCACATTCTTCCCTCCTGCAGGATTAGGAGGCTGTGGTCTACCTTTTGGTCCGCAGCCGCCGAACAAGGAAGAGTCGCACCCGTTTGGATTCCCGTCGTAGAGGGTCGCTGGTCCGCTTACATGCGGTTGGCCATTGGTCAGAGTCTGTGTGGCCTGGATTGCCCTGTGAAGGGTCGGGGAGATCATGGCTTCGAGTACGAGCCCCAATAGGTTCAAAGTCGGACTGCCTCTGTTCAGAGGGAGGTGCAGAGCTGGTCTGTGGCGGATCAGTACTTTCATGCGCGGTACTGGGAGGGTCGCGACCTTGAGCACGGGGTTCTACCGGCACCAAGCTAGTTGGTGTCCGATCAGGATCCTGGAGAGGGGTACCCGATAGGTCCCAAGAGTTTCCTGGTGAAATGCCATCACCCGATGTCCCACTAGGTCCTGGTGGGCAGGGAGCCAGATCCCGTAATGATACGGTAGATTCTCGGCCGTCGGAATATCGTATGTTTGCATAGGTGGGGTTGGCATCGGTTAGTTCGACCTCGTCTACAAGAGGGTCATTTTTAGACGTCCGAACGTATCTTCGGAGTAATACAGGTCCAGGAGTAGTTAGCCATGACGGGAGTGATGTCCCATGAGATGAGCGATGCTGGAATCCAAAGAACCGCTCATGAGGTGTAGTATTTGTGGCTGTAGAAAGCAGGGACCGTACAGAGTGCAATGCATCCGGAAGCACTGTTTCCCATTGCTGGTCTGGTAGGCCCCGAGATCTTAAAGCGAGACGTACGGAATTCCAGAGGATACCGTTATACCTCTCTACCTGCCCATTTCCGATGGGATGGTATGGTGTTGTTTTGCTTGTAGCAATTCCCCGTTCTGAGAGGTAGTCCTTGAGTTCCCTTGACATAAAGGATGGACCCCGATCTGAGTGAATATAAGCCGGCATGCCACAGAGAGAAAATACCTGCTCAAGGCAGCAGATTACTGTGGACGCCAGCATATTGGAGCAGGGGAAGGCAAACGGAAAACGTGAATATTCATCGATCATGGTGAGCAAATATGTGTTCCGAGTTGAAGAGGGCACTGGGCCCTTAAAATCGATGCTAAGTCGTTGCATCGGTTGGGTTGCATGTATGAGTATACCATCTGAGGGGCGGAAGAACTGAGGTTTTAATTCCGCACAAAGCCGGCATTCTGAGCATATTTTCTTTACATCTCCAGTGGAAAAAGGGAGATTCCGTGATCGTACGAAATGTAGCATGCGCGTAACGCCAGGATGACACAAACCATTGTGGACATCCATGAGAGTGGAGGATGACATAGTGGAGCAGAATGCCCGTGTGAGGGTGTCCGGGGCCACATTCTCCTTGCCAGGCCGATAGAGAATGGTATAACCAAAAGAGGCCAGTTCCATCCTCCAAAGTTGTATTTTATTATTCTTAATTTTGGTTCGTTTTCGATTATCGAGCATGAAGGCGACTGATCATTGGTCCGTGATCAATGTAAAGTGCTGGCGAGCTAGAAAATGGTTCCACTTCCGTACTGCCTCTATGATGGCTGTGGCTTCTTTCTCAACCGGAGGATAATGTAGCTCGGCACCTTGTAAGGTCCTGGACATAAATGCTACAGGACGACCTTCCTGATTCAGAGTAGCCGAGATCGCCACCTCCGAGGCATCACATTCAACCACGAAAGGGAGATTCTCATCGATGGAGTGAAGAGCCGCTTTCTCCAACTGTTTTTTGAGAAGGTTAAAGGCTGCAACAGCCGCTGTTCCCAGTGGAAATGATCTAGCATGCAGCAAGGGTTGGATTTTGTCCGAAAAATGAGGAATCCATTTAGCGTAGTATGCAAACAGACCGAGAGCCCGACGTAAAGAAGCCGGATTCTTAGGTGACGGGAGCTCTTGGAGCGGGCGAAGTCGTTCTGGGTCTGGCTTAATGATACCATTGCCTACGCAGTAGCCAAGGATGTTGATGGTCGGTTGCGACTCAACAGATTTGGATTCATTCAGGGTCAAATTACGGTGATGGAGGGCATCCCGAAATTTTTGGAGGTTGGAGTCGTGTTCCTGTTGATCGTGACCTGCAATGGTAATGTTATCAAGATAGGGAAAAGTGTCCCTTAGGTTTTCCTGCTTAACCAGGCCATCCATTGCCCGTTGAAAGACAGCCACTCCATTAGTAACCCCGAATGGGAGGCGACGAAATTGGTACAGCCGTCCATTAGCCTCAAAGGCTGTGTACTGCTTATCTGAGACCTTCAAGGGTAACTGATGATAGGCACTTTTTAAATCGTAAGTTGAGAACACTTTGTATTCGGCCAGTTTATTAACCATATCATCAATGCGTGGCAATGGGTAGGCGTCCAAGTCGATATATTGATTGATGGTTTGCGAATAATCGATGCATAGTCGCTGTTTGTGAGGTTTGGAGGGTTCTTGACAATGACGACTTGAGCCCGCCAGGGCGACGAACATGGCTCAATGATATCCTCTGCTAGAAGTCGAGAGATTTCAGCCGCAATAAAAGATTGGTCTTCCTGATTAAAGCGCCGCGATTTCGTTATTATCGGTTGGCATTGAGGCGGAATACTGGCAAATAATGAGGGTTCATCAAGTGAAGCTGCTGACAATGCACAAAATGGTAATTTAGACGGTATATTAGAAATAGTAAGTCCGGGTTTGGATCCACCAAACTCAATGGTGAGTTTCTTATGCTGTTTTTGGAAGTCCAGCCCTAAGAGGAGATCACTACATAAGTCCTTGAGCACCGAAAGTCGGGTGGAAGGATACATACGACCATGAAGTGTCATATCAACAACACAAAAGCCAGAGATTCTGGTATTAAGTGATGACTGGGCCATCGCAATTGCCTGGTACGATGGGAAGACATGTAGTTTCAATTTTGCAACAATCTGTTCCTTAATGAAACTATCAGTACTTCCCGAGTCAATTAAGGCATCTAAGGTATGCCCTTTAATTGAAATTTTTGTGGCTGCATGAGACAGGTTCTGTGGGCAAGCAGCTGTAATTGGTGTCGTTGCACAGAGAGTGGCTAAAACTCTCGGTGTGCTTCTTCGGGAGAGAGCTCGAGAGGAAGCTTGATAGGTCCTAGCTGGAGCATCTTGATAGGCCCTAATTGGGGCAGTTCGGTAGGCCTTAGCTGGATTGGCCCTCGTAGAGGCCCTTGATAGGCAAACTTTAGCAAAGTGTCCTTTTTTCCCCGCAATAACTGCAGATTGCATTGCGAGCAGGGCAGGTTTTCCTAGGGTGAAAAGCATCTCCACAAAAGAAGCATTCCTTCCTAGATTGCCAAGAGGCTGCTAAAGTGGGGTCGTCCTCCTCTTCTTCATCAGAATTAGATTCCCCCATGATAGGGTTCACCTGAGACCGCTTGAATTGTCTGGTTGCAGCTACAGCAGCAGATCGAGATCTGGGCAGCTGATAGAGGTCTGCATTTCTCTTTGCCAAATCCAGTGAACAAGCTAGGTCAAAAGCTCTTTGTAGCTCAAGTGTTTTACTTTCTAGTAGACGCTGGCGTATAAATGGAGAGGCAATCCCGCAGATGAAAGCATCACGAATCATTTCTTGGCGGTACAGCTCAGCTGAGGCTGCCTGAAAGTTACAATCTACGCTGAGCCTGCGAAGTTCTTGCAGGAATTCGTCAATTGATTCCCCTGGCCCTTGTCGGGCTGTGGCCAGTAGATGTCTAGCATAGACCTCATTTGGGGTCTTCGCATACAGTTTCTTAAGTGCCCGAATCACCTCTTCGTAATTATCCCATTCATCAACATATTCGAACACTTTTGGGGTCACATAATTGACAAGTATCTTCAATTTAGCAGGAGCATCCGCTTTACATTCATCCAGAAAATTCTCAAAAGTACGATACCAATGCTTCCATACCCTGCCAGCTGCTGGTGTATTCGGGTCCAAGTCCAGACGAATAGGTCTAAGGATTTTCTCCATGATGGGTGGTTCCCTGGATCCTTAACTTCCGAGTTTGTCTGAAGGTCTAGTATTTGTCAGTGTAAATATTAAGTTACTTAAATTGATGTAAGAAAAAGGAGACTTACCATCAAGTAACTTTAAAGTAAGCTTTAAGTAACTTATAAACACACTATATACACGAGAGGTCTTTACCATGCCTCTGGTAGAAACCTCTCACAATACTGAACAGACCAGTATTTATACCAGTCCAACAGGAAGTGACATATGACAGGAAGTGAGGTATGTACACAGTTCATAGTTCATAGTAAGTGATGACATAACTTCCCGGAAGTTATCATTTTTATCACAAAGGTTATAACAGAGGATACCGGAACAAAGGTTAGAACAGAGGATACCGGAACAAAGGTTAGAACAATCAGGAAAGACTGAACAAGCTGGAGCTCATTTCTCTAGAAGAGAAGGCAGAGGGCTGACCTGATAGAGGTCTTTAAAATGATGAAGGGGTTTGATAGGGTAGACGTAGAGAAGATGTTTCCACTTGTGGGGAGTCTAAAACTAGGGGTCATAAAGATAAGAGAGTCACTAATAAATCCAAAAAGGAATTAGGAAAAACTTCTTTACCCAGAGAGTGGTGAGAATGTGGAACTTGCTACCATAGGGAGTGGTTGAGGCGAATGGCATAGATGCATTTAAGGGGAAGCTAGATAAGTACATGAGGGAGAAAGGAATAGAAGGATATTCTGATAGGGTGAGATAAAGTAGGGTGGGAGGAGGTGCGTGTGAAGCATAAACGCCAGCATAGACCAGGTGGGCCGAATGGCCGGTTTCTGTGCTGCAGATTCTATGTAATTCAATGTAAAAGCATTGGCTAGTCAGTTCTCCGAGTGCAGCAAGAGGGCACTAACCAGATGGGTGTACTTGAAGCATTTTCACATTCTGCATCTTCCAGAGCACTCGGAACAGATAAATTGTTAGACAAAAATAGACCAAGGTCCATCTAGTTTGCCTTCTGCAATCCTGGTAGTTCCATGATACAATGATAATGGGAGTTGTTGACTAATCGGAGCAATCAATCTCTATCAGTGAGTCTACAACAGACCCAGACATGAGGCGAGGAAAACCTCCAGTGGTGGAGAGCTTTGGGAACCATAGGTCCAAAATCACCTGTTCCTCCCAAGCACGCTACACTCACCACATGTCATGTCTCAAATTACTCATATACTGTATCCCAAAATATTATTTTCTAAAAGAAATCTAGCTACGTTGCATTTGAGTGAATCAACACTATCTGTTTCCACCGTCTCCCTAGGGATACTGTTCTAGATTAACCACTCATTCACTGAAATAATCTTTCCCTAGATTAGTTTTGAATGAATACCTCCCTAGACAGGTGTCACAAAGGATGTGGTGCTCATCCAGTGTGCTAACACTGCACATTAAACAAATTGTGTTTGATAAAACCTATTTTTTCTGCATTTGCCAACACTGCATTGCAAGGACAGAAATCGTTTCTAAATATTTTGAACACACTTCTTGCCCAGAACATCATGATGCAAAGTCAGTGGGCAGGTTTCCCCCTTCAACGCCCCCCACCCCCCCGCCAAAGAAACAGGCAAGGCAGCTCCACTTGGAACCGCGTTTAGTTTTCTGTTCACTTCCCTCCCGTCCCTGACTAATGTGGCCTATCGAAAGCCAAGTCGGAGCTATGGTTTTGAAGTATTATTTCAGGCTATGTCAAAACCTGAAGCTGACAGGAGATTTTTACAAAACTATTATTTTGAAACTTGGAAATATATTTGAGGCATTTTGACCCACACACAAAAAAAAAAAGCTGCAAACCAAAATCACCCTCTCCGCGTCCAAAAGGACATTTCTACCATCTCATTATGGAGTGTTATGTGCAGAATCACACATCAGCATCTCTCAATGGGGGACCCCTGACCTTTGGCTCCATTACTCCATGTGAAGTGCCAAGGAAGGTTGCCTGCTCCCATCCACTTATTGGTCTCCCGGGAAAGTTTTGTTGAATGTTGCTGGGTTACCATGAAAAACATGCAGATGTGTCACTATTTTCTGGGCCCAACGCACATTATACATGGTTTTGAAATCGAGCTGGCTTCCTACATTAGTCTGTGTAAAATATAAAAATAAAGCATTTTTAATAAATCTCGGTTAATTTAGATTAAAAATTTGACCAAAATCTTAGCGGCCTTTTACTAGTGATTTTCTACTTTCTATTTGGTTATCTCACCAACGATATTCCACAAAGCACAAACCACATTCTGCCAATAATAAACTCTTTTTACTAACGATCATGAACATCACCTCACCCGACCAACTCCAGACCAAGCCCCCCCACTGACCCCAGGCCAACCCCGCCCCCCCCGATCTCAGACCAACCCCCCCACCAACCCCAGACCCACCCACCCACCGATCCCCGGCCAACCGACCGACCACCCCCGACCGACCCCCGACCAATCCCCCTCACCGACTCATCCCCCCACCGACCCCCGACCAATCCCCCCTCACCGACCCCCGACCAATCCCCCCTCACCGACCCCCGACCAATCCCCCCCCGACCAATCCCCCGCACCGACCCCCGACCAATCCCTCACCGACCCCCGACCAATCCCCCCCCCGACCAATCCCCCTCACCGACCCCCGACCAATCCCCCTCACCGACCCCCGACCAATCCCCCCCCGACCAATCCCCCTCACCGACCCCCGACCAATCCCTCACCGACCCCCGACCAATCCCCCCCCCGACCAATCCCCCTCACCGACCCCCGACCAATCCCCCTCACCGACCCCCGACCAATCCCCCTCACCGACCCCCGACCAACCCCCTCACCGACCCCCGACCAATCCCCCTTCACCGACCCCCGACCAATCCCCCCTCACCGACCCCCGACCAATCCCTCACCGACCCCCGACCAATCCCCCGCACCGACCCCCGACCAATCCCCCCTCACCGACCCCCGACCAATCCCCCCTCACCGACCCCCGACCAATCCCCCCCCCGACCAATCCCCCTCACCGACCCCCGACCAATCCCCCTCACCGACCCCCGACCAACCCCCGACCAATCCCCCTTCACCGACCCCCGACCAATCCCCCCTCACCGACCCCCGACCAATCCCCCTCACCGACCCCCGACCAATCCCCCTCACCGACCCCCGGCTGACCATCCCCGACCAACCCCCTCACCAATCCCCCTCACCGACCCCGACCAATCCCCCTCACCGACCCCCGGCTGACCATCCCCGACCGACCCCCTCACCAATCCCCCTCACCGACCCCGACCAATCCCCCTCACCGACCCCCGACCAACCCCCTCATTGACCCCTCCCCCCACCGACCCCCGACCAATCCCCCTCACCGACCCCCGACCAACCCTCCCACCAATCCCCCTCACCGACCCCCCGACCAACCCCCGCTCACCGACCCCCGACCAATCCCCCTCACCGACCCCCCGACCAACCCCCGCTCACCGACCCCCGACCAATCCCCCTCACCGACCCCCGACCAATCCCCCTCACCGACCCCCGACCAATCCCGCTCACCGACCCCCGACCAATCCCGCTCACCGACCCCCGACCAATCCCGCTCACCGACCCCCGACCAACCCCCTCACCGACCCCCGACCAATCCCCCTCACCGATCCCGACCAAGCTCCCCCACCGACCCAGCCCCCCCACCGCAGACCAGCCACCCACAATTGGGGGCTGGAGCAACATCCCTCCAAACCCTCGGGCCCCAACCTGACCCCCTGGGGCAAGGGATAACCACAAGAATGGTGAGAATTTAAAAGAAAAGTAGGAATTACATATTTTGGATTTTTCCTGAGCTGGTTAAATTACTCAATAGAAAATGTGTAGGTTACCACAATGCACTCTTGATCTCTCTGACCGGCAAAATAAACTCTGAAAAACCATGCATCTCAGGACTCATGTTGGGGGTAACATGTGAGTGTGGATTGCGGATTGGTTAAAGGACAGGAAACAGAGAATAGGAATAAATGGGTCACTTTCAGGTTGCCAGGTTGTAACTAGTGGGGTGTTGCAAGGATCAGTGCTGGGGCCTCAGCTATTTACAATCTATATTAATGACTTGGATGAATCTATATTAATGACTTGGATGAATCTATATTAATGACTTGGATGAAGGGACCGAGTGTAATGTATCCAAGTTTGCTGATGATACAAAGTTAGGTGGAAAAGTAAGCTGCGAGGAGGAACAGAGTCTGCAAAGGGATATAGACAGGTTAATGAGTGGACAAGAAAGTGGCAGATGGAGTATAATCTGGGGAAAGATGAGGTTATTCACATTGGTAGGAAGAATAGAAAAACAGAATATTTTTTAAACGAGAAACTATTAAATGTTGGTGTTCAGAGAGATTTAGGTGTCCTCGTACAGGAAACAGAAAGCTAGCATGCAGGTACAGCAAGCAATAAGGAAGGCAAATGGCATGTTGGCCTTTATTGCAAGGGGGTTGGAGTATAAGAGTAAAGAGGTCTTGCTGCAGGGCCTTGGTGAGACCACACCTGGAGTACTGTGCACAGTTTTGCTCTCTGTACCTAGGGAATACGATCATAGTTGATCTTCGACTTCAACTCCACTTTCACACCCTATCCCCATATCTCTTGGTTCCCTGGAGTCCAAAACTCTATCGATCTCAGCCTTGATTATACTCAACGACTGAGCATCCACAGCCCTTTGGGGTAGAGAATTCCAAAGATTCACAACACTTAGGCTGAAAAAATTCCTCCTCATCTCAGTCCTAAATGGCCGACCCCTTATCTGGAGACTATGCCCCCTAGTTCTAGACTCCCCAGCCAGGGGAAGCAGCCTCTCAGCATCTACGCCGTCAACCCCTTCAGATTTTTATGTTTCAATTTGATCACCTTTCAGAAAAATGCTTCACAGAAGCGTTAATCAAACAAAAATTGACAATATTTCAAAATGATCAACCTGTCAAAACTCTAATACAGCATGGAAGTAACATTAGAAAATATACTGGAAACACTCAGCAGGTCAGGCAACCTCTGTGGAGAGAGAGAGAGAGAGAGAGAGAGAGAGAGAGAAACAGAGTTAACGTTCCAGGTCGTTAACTCTTGCTTTTCTCTCCACAGATGCTGTCTGACCTGCTGAGCGTTTCCAGCATTTTCTGTTTTTATTTCAGATTTCCAGCATCCGCAGGATTTTGCTTTTGTTGGAAGTAACACGGTTAGCTTGAAGTTTGGGCCAAGGTTTTCTGTGATGAGAAGTTTTACGAGAGATTGAACTCCCTGACCCAGTGTCCTTCATTAACCTCTGCCGACATAGTGGCACAACCACAAGTAGCCTTATGAAGCAGTAAAGGCTTGCCACACTTGTGCCCAATTTCAGGGAACGTCTGGCCACAGATTGAAGTCTTACTGTACTTTATTTGACCAGAGAGATACTCGAGAAGCCCGTCTCAAGCCCTTCATCCACTTCCAGGACAAAGGAGAGCTGTGAGGCCAGTGACAGGGGCCCCTCTTCAGGCAGCCAACACAGCGAGCGGCCCTTCAAAGACCAAGTACAACAGTGCACAAAATAGACCATACATCTGGGATCAATAGGAATCACTTCCACCACGGTGAGTGTTCCATCATTTGTTCAACAAGAGTGTGAGGGAATTTCCGCTCCACATAACTGGCCATGACCCTGCATATTTTCCTCAAACGTAATTGGAGAAAAGGGAAAAAAAACACATGGTCACCCTATTTACATAGATATGAATCATAGATGGAGTGGTCCTGGTCTAGATAAAGGGTATTCCATCCAGACTGCCTGCCCCCAGCTGTGCAGTAACCAATTTAAACGATTCTGGCAAGCTTTAAATCCCCTTAAAGAATGGTTAACACATACAATCTCTTATGAAATGAAATGAAACAGATCTCTGATCTGTCACAGTAGGTAATCTCTCTTTTCATTTCCAGGCTCGAGCAGATGTTTATTAATTCCCGCCCTCCCTCCGCGTCCAACCCCCTCCCTCCCGGCGTTCTACCCCTCTCTCCCTCCCTCCCCCCTGCCCCCGTCAGCGTTCCACCCCTTCCCTCTCCCCCCCCCCCCCAGTCAGCGTTCCACCCCCCCCCATCAACGTTCCACCTCCTCCCTCCCAGTCAGCGTTCCACCCCTCCCTCCCAGTCAGCGTTCCACCCCCCTCCCTCCCCTCCAGTCAGCGTTCCACCCCGCTCTCCCCCCCGCCCCCCCCAGCGTTCCTCCCCCCCGCTCGGCGTTCCACCCCCTCCCTCCCTATCGCTGTTCCACCCTCCCTCCCACCCCCCACCTCCCAGCGTTCCTCCCCCCGCCCCCTCCCTCCATCGGTGTTCCATCCCCTCCCCTGCCCCCTAATCGACGTGCCACCCTCCCTCCCCAGTGCTCCTCCTCCCCCGCCCCCTCCCAGCATTCCTCCGCCCCCCCCTCCCCCCAATCGGCGTTCCACCCCCCCCCCACAAATCGGCATTCCACCCCCTCCCTCCGCGTCTGCGTTCTACCCCCCTCCCTCCCCCTCTGTCTGCTTCTACACCACTCCCTTACTCTCTTTCTGAATCTGTGTCCCACTCTCTCGCTACATCCCCCCCCCTCCCCTGCATCTTCCCCCCCACCTGACACGAACAGGCTGATGATTGAACCTAACTCCCGTTTACCTTCCCATGCACCATCCAAGATGGAGGGACAAATAAAATGGCAGCTCAGACAGTTTATTTCTCTACACATATACCATCACTTGTTGAAGACAAACTTAAAAAGTGCATTTCCACAGGACATCCCCAAGTACTTCATAACCAATGGCTACTTTTTGAAGTGCAGACATTCTTGTTATACATGTAAACATAGCAGCCAATCAGCACAGTCCCACAAAAAGCCAATGAGATTAATTATCAGATGACTTATTTTTGGTCGTGTTAGTTGAGGGATAAATATTGGCCAGAACGCTGAGAGAGAACTCCCGGCACCCTCTTCAAATAATCCACCTGAACAGGCAGACAAGACCTAGGTTTAACGTCTCAGCCAAAAGAAGGCATCTCCGACCGTGCAGCATTCCCTCAGTACTGCACTGCAGCTCCCCTCTCCATGCAACGGTGCTGGTGTTTCCATGGTACTGAAATACGGTGTTTTTAACCAGTGTTACACCCCATTTTAGCAGATGGCCAATAAATAATAACCAAGGAACTAAACGACACAACAATCGAAAACTACTCACACACTCTGCATTTTGTCTTACCATTATCAACAAACGCACACAATGGGTAAAGTTCATATGCACACGTCATGCGGATTCGAGGATCGAAATCACAGGTTCAACGCTGGCCTCATTACCCATTTTTTTTAAATTTACTAATCAGAAATGCAATTAGCCACATCTGGATTTACAATTAACCGAATGTATTGGACAACACTGCTCTGTGAATACCCACTTTCATGCAAAACTTTAGCAAAATCCTTTAAGATTTCAAGGTGCATCATAAGACTCCCAACTTGGGATGCGATGACCTTAAAAAAGAGAGTCAGGGAGGTTGGTTTCCCTTCTGAAATAGTGTTGACTGCCATTTAGTTGGTTATTTTCACACAGTAATCCTCAGGTTTGTTCCTGGTGATTAATTCCATTAGTTAGGCATTTATTGAGTTACGATTAATGGGTCTGTACATGCAGTGTTCCAAATCCAGCAAGACCTCCCCTGTGTTCACTGACTCCCTCACAATCACCAGAACACAAGTACGCCATCATTCTGTTCAAGGTATTGAGAGCATTTTGCAATTAGGTATCTCATCGGACATGTACTCCAAAGCCATTTTATTTCACCTCCAACGGAGTGGCTAAGTAGTTTGTTTTATGTGGTTCAACCTGCATTCCTTCAACGCGACACACCATTTATTCGTAATGTTTCTGCAGAATCTCCTTAATTTGAGCATTTAACTAGAAACGGATGACTGGAACTCAATCCTGTTCAAGTTGCTATTTCTGAAGACAAGAGAACCAAACACTAAATGTCCACTGACCCATTCTTCCCTGAAGTATTGTCTTCTCTCCAAAAGGTACTTACTCTTACTACAGTACAGTTCCATAGATGCCAGAAGTCCTCCAGTACAGGCACGCGCACACAACTCATTTTCCCCTGCCCCGGGCACTGAGGCCAACTGCGGTGCCACAACTGCTGCTCTGGTTGAGTTCGGCAGACCTTCTGATCTGTGCAGCTTAGTACAGCACTCGCAATACCAACACCTCGACACCTGGGAAGTTAAAAGGATGGGCAGCTTCTTCTTGAAGCAGTCTTCATCCAGGCCTTTATTATTTAAGTCAGTCGAGCCACGCGTCACTTTCATTACAATGCTGTTACACTTCAGTGACAAGATGGGGTGTTTCCACGTGATTTACATCACTGAATTACTTGTTCAAAAAGAAAGGAGCTTTTCTAAACAGCTTTGCAGGAAGGCTGCACCTTTGATATGCGTCTCTGTACAAATCAACGCTATTTCTATGCGATAAGGGAATACATTCACGGTATCCTGCTGAAACTTTCAAACAGTGTCGGATTAGCCTGGTGCAATGCAAATGACAGTCACCTCAGCAGGTACTATTCACATTCTTCTGATCCAGTCCCGACACAATGGGATATCTGTGCACTAAACCATTATCCTTTTTGTTCAACTATCTCCCACCACTTAGCTTCGGCTGGTTAGTACCCTGTGATGTCAGCAACAGCATCTACTGAGAACACAAACATGATCTGTCTGACCTGATGGTTGGGTCAAAGCAGTCACTAAAGGTGAGCTTCTATGGTCTTCTCTTAGGCAGTCCCTCGGAACCGAGGATGACTTGCTTCCACATTAAAATGAGTTCTCAGGTGACTGATGAGTCCAATGCGGGACCTACAGTCTCTGTCACAGGTGGGGCAGACGGCGGGTGGGTGGGGTGCTTGGGTTAACATGCGCTCCTTGTGCTGCCTGCACTTGCTCCTGGCGAAGAGACTCGAGGTGTTCAGCGCCTTCCCGGATGCTTCTCCTCCACTTTGTGCGGTCTTGGTCCAGGGATTCCCAGGTGTCGGTGGGGATGTTACACTTTTTCAAGGAGGTTTTGAGAATGTCCTTGAAGAGTTTCCTCTGCCCACCTGGGGCTCTCTTGCCGTGTCGGAGCTCCGAGTAGAGCGCTTGTTTTGGGAGGCTCGTATCGGGCATGCGGACAATGTGACCCGTCCATCGGAGCTGATCGAGCGTGGTCAAAGCTTCGATGCTGGGGATGTTGGCCTGAGCAAGAACACCGACGTTGGTGCGCCTATTTGGCAATGGATTTGCAGGATCTTGCGGAGGCAGCGTTGGTGGTACCTCTCCAGTGCTTTGAGGTGCCTGCTGTACATGGTCCATGTCTCTGAGGCATACAGCAGGGTGGGTATCACTGCTGCTCTGTAGACCATGAGCTTAGTGCTGGGTTTGAGGTCCTGGTCTTCAAACACTCTCTTCCTCAGACGACCGAAGGCTACACTGGCACACTGAAGGCGGTGTTGGACTTAGTCATCGACGTCTGCCCTTGTTGACAGTAGGCTCCCGAGGTACGGAAAGTGGTCCACGTTGTCCAAGGCCTTGTCGTGGATTTTGATAATCGGGGGGGGGGGGGGGCAGCACTGTGTGGCGGGGGCAGGTTGGTAGAGGACCTTTGTCTTACAGATGTTTCGTGTAAGGCCCATGCTCTTGTACGCTTCGGTGAAGGTGTTGACGATGGTTTGGAGTTCGACCTCCAAGTGAGCGCAGACGCAAGCCATCTTCTATGGTATGGAAACACTTGCACTCAGCCTTGGCTGCAGCACCTCTGGAAACTGCCCTGTTTAGGTTGTGGGGACGATGCCAAGCACTGGTAACACCACCAAACCAAAATGAACTAGACTGAGCTTGCACAGTCGCTATAGCAAATGGCCGAGGAGGAGATCCGTACAGTCCATGCAGTGTCTAAAAGACATTTGTTGGCCTGCATGGTCAGCCTCCTAACAATCTTGTATCACTTGTACTGAGAACATCTCTCTCAACACCAATAGCACAACTGTGCTGAAGTCAAGGCTGCTGAAGTCCACAACAACTTACATTTATATAGCACCTTTTTAACGTAGTAAAGTGTCCCAAGGAGCTTCACAGGAGTGTAATCAAACAAAAATTGACACCGAGCCAAAGAAGGAGACATTAGGACAGGTGAGGTGGGTTTTAAAGGAAGAAAGAGGGCTAGAGAGGTGAAGAGTGTTGTGTATGTAATATGTGTGCTACTTTGAACCTATGGACAGGACTGCACTACTTGTTGGGCGTAGTGATACGCAGTACCACTCCTGGCCATAGGGGTATAAATAGTACTGTGGGTACTGATCTCCCCTCAGTTCCCGCCTGTGGGCATGAAGTAAAGACCTACGTATAGTCCCTACCTCCAACCAGTAAAGACCTGTTTTATTGTTACTGATTAAGTCTGAGTATTAATTACTTGAACAACTCACAGATTTAACACTGGCGACGAGTCTGATTCGGACCCTGCGGCAGTCACTCCACGGCAGCTTCGTCCACAGCCAGGACGTTGCAGAGAGGTTTCCACCCTCTCCACCCCACTGGAAGACATCCTGACCTCGGAGCCTCCATCGGCGACCGTCAGCTTCTTCTCCAGCTTGGTGGTGGGTAAGCCGTTGTCTGAGCCGGGCAGCGACGCGACAGGCAGTCGACCGCGTTGGCCGCACGAACGGGGCTGGGGGAGCTGGAGGAATAGGGCGCGAGAGCCGCTTCGAGCGGGAGGCGTTTCAACAGAGCGATCGCATCTCCTGATAAGAGCCGAGAGCCGCTTCGCGATCCAGCGATCGCATCCGCTGATAAGGGCCGCACTCGGGCGATCGCGGCGAAGATAAGGGCCGCACTCGGGGGCCGAAGGGAGACGGCGTCGGGGGACGGGTGAAGACCGCCAAGCGCGGGAAAACCGCCATTTTGTGGGCGGAGGACGACGGCAAGAGCGGGAAGCCGCCATCTTTGATAACAAGTAAAGAAAAGAAAATCTGAGAAATTGCAAATCTACAATGCCTAAACACGGGAATATTAGTACCTTTGATAGTGACCTCGAAGATTGGGCCATATATGTTGAAAGAGTAAAAAATTATTGTAAGGCCAATAAAATTCGTGACCAAGATAAAGCTCTAACATTATTAAATTTAATGGGTGCGATGACATACGGGCAATTGAAACACCTGTTATCACCAGATGAACCGGCGGATAAGACGTTCGATGAGATTGTTACTGTCCTGAAAGATCATCTAAACCCCACGCCGCTGATGCTAGCGGAACGATTTAAATTTTACGACAGAAGGCAGCTACAGCATGAAAGCAATGCTGAATATTTGCTGGAATTGCGTAAATTAGCGAAATATTGCCAGTTTGGAACGGGACTGACAGAGGCACTTCGAGACAAATTTGTGTGTGGTTTATTTAAACAGGATACACAAAAGCGACTGCTCGAGGAGAATGAGCTGACGCTTGAGAAGGCGGTCACTATGGCAGCAGCACACGAAGCCGCAGCGAGAGGCACGGCAGTAATGCAGCTACGGTCACCGGAGCTCAGTGCACACAAATTGGGTGTGAGTTCTGGCAAATGTTATCGTTGTGGAAAGACAACGCATGATCAGAACCAGTGTTGGTTTAAAAACCAAGAATGTAGAACTTGTGGTAGGCTTGGACATATAGCTAGAGTATGCAGGTCAGCGAAGAAGACCAGCAACAAGAAGTCACCGCAAGGAAAATACGCAAAGGTACACAAGGTGACCGAACAGGAGTCCGATTCAGACGCTAGCAGTAATGAACTGGCTAGCTTAAGAGTACTCAACGCTGGTAAGGGTGCAGACCTCCAGACAATTTGGGTCACTCTTCAGATAGAAGGAGTCCAAGTAAAACTGGAATTGGACACTGGATCGGCATTGACGGTCATAAATAAGAAAGATTACGGAAAGTTATTCCAACATATTCCCTACAGGATACGGGGATTATATTGGAAACATACACGGGGCAAAGAGTGTACCCCATCGGGAAAATAGAGGTTGCAGTGGTCCACAAGGGCGAAGACAGTCAAATAATGGACTTATATGTGATATCTGAAGGAGGTCCTCCACTACTAGGACGGGAGTGGATTAGGAAAATGAATATGGACTGGCATTTCCTACAAACAATAACGAGTGAGAACTCGGTGAAGATAGTCGGCCCAGACTCTGGAACGGATGATGGTAAGCCCAACTCAGGTGCAAAAGACAAAATTTCAGCACAGAATTCCACTGAGCAACAACAACATAGTTTAACTGTGGATTCTGAGTCTGGCAAGTCTACTGATGTGCCCATTTCTGAGGGACACCGGGCTCGAACTCAACTCCATTTCAAACTACAACAGCAATTAGAACAAATGCTTCGCCGTTGTGAGCAAGAGTTGAATGCAACGAAAGAGTTCTTTGATATAGAGTTGGAGAATCTGGAAAGACAACAGAAGCAGCTGATGGAGAAAATGGAGCAGGAGCACACAAAACGTCTGATGTCAGAGGAGTTAACGGTCAGCCAACTCCTGCATATGCTGAAGGACAGGACTCTGAAATGGGAAAAACTTGAACACGAACTTCAATATTCAAACGAAAGGGGTTCGGAGCTCTCAAAGGTTATTGGAAGAGCTGAGGTGGCAACACAGACTGAGATGACTGCAACAGAGCAGCCCTTGGATGCCAAAAGTACGCTGACTCACGTCAACGTAGAACAACAGACCGCTGAAACAGCTGCTCCGGTAGAGGGATTGAATAGTCCGATCAATCAATCTCCAAAAGAAGTTGAAGTAGTAAAATCTCAAATGAGGTCATTAGTAAACGACTTGCTGAAAGCCCAGAAAAAGCTGGATGAAGAGGTACGCATGAAGAAGTCTCTTCAGGAAAGATGTCTGGACTTGGAACAAAAGCTGGCTACGCCCAGCTGGGTATGGAGGAAATAGAAGACCCTCTCGCTGGCCTAGATCAGGACGACACCGAATATTACTATGTCCTGTCCTGCCCAACTTGTAACTTCGACTCCCACCATACAGAAATCATGGAGGAGCACCGAAAGCCTACGGAACATCGGGAGAAGGTGGCTCTACTACGGAAAAAGGAGGGAGAGAAGGAGGAACTGCGCATGCAGCTGGCAGCTGACAGTGGAGCCAGAGAGTCTCCAAGAAGCAGAAAAGGAAAAGTCGAAACAGAAGATGACCATCTGAACCATTATTACCTCTACCAGATCACACACGTGGTCCCTCCGAACGGAGCCAATTCAGTTCGGAAGTTCAAACTGTTAAATCCATGGAAGGACTATTGAATGAGTCCACTCCAGCAACGTGAACCGACTCCACCACAGAGATTGAATCTGTGAACTGTTTTCCGCAGAGACTGAATCTGTGATCTGTTTTGACATGAAGTTATCTATGTATCTATGTTATTCTGTTATGTAAACCTGAAGTTATATATGTATATATGTTATTACGTTATGTTAAATGGGAGATGACTGTAAAGCTAGGAAGGGAGGAATGTTGTGTATGTAATATGTGTGCTACTTTGAACCTATGGACAGGACTGCACTACTTGTTGGGCGTAGTGATACGCAGTACCACTCCTGGCCATAGGGGTATAAATAGTACTGTGGGTACTGATCTCCCCTCAGTTCCCGCCTGTGGGCATGAAGTAAAGACCTACGTATAGTCCCTACCTCCAACCAGTAAAGACCTGTTTTATTGTTACTGATTAAGTCTGAGTATTAATTACTTGAACTCACAGATTTAACAAAGAGGTTTGGGGAGGGAATTTCAGAGCTTAGAGCCAAGGCAGCTGACGGCACGGCCACTAATGGTTGAGAGATGGGGGTGGAGGATGCGCAAGAGGCCAGAGTTGGAAGAACTCAAGAGTTCTCGGAGGTTTGTAGAGCTGGAGTAGGTTACAAAAAGAGAGACAAGGAGGGGCACGGGATTTGAACACAAGGATGAGAATTTTAAATTTGAGGTGTTGCCGAACCGGGAGCCAATATAGGTCAGCGAGCACAGGGGTGACTGGTGTGAGTTGGGATATGGCCAGAAGTCAAATGAACCTTGTGAGGAAGAGATTTCACTAAATTTTCACTATGAACAGGGGTACCCCCCCTATGAAGAAAATATTTTATAACAGACTGGTGACAGAAATGAGACATTTTGTTTAGAATTTAGCATGGTGTTGGCATCACTCAATAAACATGCCTCATTTAATTTTGATACAAAAGTTCCAGATTTTAATTATTTTGTCACAGCCAGGCATCTTTGGGGGGGGGGGGGGGGGGAGGGGGGAAGAGAGGTGATGTGAGTCATTCAATTCAAATACAAATAACTTGTGGGATCTGTTCAAATATATGTTTAATTGGCAGATTTTCAAAAATTTGACAACAGTTTAAATTTGGCTGGTCATAGTTGTTTTCTTCAATATAGTTCTCAGGCTGGCTGGCTGGGGAATCTGGTTGAAGCTTTCAGGCAGTGAAAAAGGAACCACTATGTAAACATACAGAGGCTCGTGCAGCAGCCCCAACAATGTGCTATTTTCTAGGAGATGGCTAAGTTTAATAATTACAGTTGCGTTGGTTTATTTAAACTTTTACTTTTAATACAGTTTTTTTTAAGCAGTTAAAGCCTCAGTTACAGTCCAGTGTGGTGTTATTCTGTCACCTTCAAAATCAAGGAAGATCTCATAAGTGCATGATAAAAACCAGCAAGCTGAAATCAGTGACGATGATTCTCAGTTTTATCTCTGGGGATGCTACAAATTTACATAGATATTTGGGCAACAACAACTTGCATTTATATGGTGCCTAGAAAACATAGAACAATGTCCCAAGATGGTTCACAGAGGCGTAATCAGGCAAAAATGGATGCCGAGCCAAAGAAGGAAATATTAGAAGAGGCAAGAGGTGGGAAAGTGAAAACACTCCGGGCTATAAAGAAGAAAGACTTACCTACAAGAATGGTCTGAGATGCTGATCCCAAAAGACTATCTAGAGCTAAAATAAGGTAGGAAAAATACCAAGAATGTAACACTGCTTTAAGGGAGGGCGATTTTTTTTTTTGCAATCCTATTAAAGTACTCAGGAACAATCATCTTTGACATTTGTTAGGGAAGAAACACATGTGGTTTCTCAAATACTGAACCAAACACACCAGGAATATCTCAAGTTCAATCACTGGTCTGTGCGGAGTTGGTGCGGAGTGTGGTATAATTGGCCTCAGCAGAAGAAGTCTGGAAAGGTTCCACACCTGCAACGTTGGCTGGTGTTTTCTCGACAGATGTGGCCCCAGGGTTTCCGGTTTTTATCCCAGCAATAACTGGGCTGGGTGAGGCCAAGTTCCTGCTCAGTCTGATGGCTCCCTGGCCTGTGTGAAGCCCCTTCTCATGACAACCGTTTCAATAAGGAGAACAATCAATGGGCTCCCATCCAATTTATTTTACAGATAGACTCACTTATAGCACTGCTCATATCACAGAGAAACAGTGCATGTACTGTTGATGCGCAATGCTGCTACAGCACATGGAGGAGGCCCAAGAGAATTCAATATAATGTAGAAGCTTTTATTACTGAATTAGCATCTTCTTCTTTGGCAGTCCCTCGGAACCAAGGATGATTTGCTTCCACATTAAAAATGAGTTCTCAGGTGACTGATGAGTCCAATGCGGGACCTACAGTCTCTGTCACAGGTGGGGCAAACGCTGGTTGAAGGGGCGGGTGGGTGGGGTGCTTGGGTTGACGTGCGCTCCTTCTGCAGTTTACGCTTGCTCCCGGCGAAGAGACTAGAGGTGTTCGGCGCCTTCCCCGATGCTTCTCCTCCTCCACTTTGTGCGGTCTTGGGCCAGGGATTCCCAGGCGTTGGTGGGGATGTTGCACTTTTTCCAAGGAGACTTTGAGGGTGTCCTTGAAGCGTTTCCTCTGCCCACCTGGGGCTCTCTTGCCATGTCGGAGCTCCAAGTAGAGCGCTTGTTTTGGGAGTCTCGTATCGGGCATGCGGACGATGTGGCCCGTCCATCGGAGCTGATCGAGCGTGGTCAGAGCTTCGATGCTGGCCTGAGCCTTCTCATGACAACCGTTTCAATAAGGAGATCAATGGGCTCCCATCCAATTTGTTTTACAGATAGACTCACTTATAGCACTGCTCATATCACAGAGAAACAGTGCATGTACTGCTGATGTGCAATGCTGCTACAGCACATGGAGGAGGCCCGAGAGAACTCATTATAATGTAGAAGCCTTTATTACTGAATTAGCATAGGACAGAAGTAATTAGGGAGTTTAAAAACAATTATAGATTAAGACTAAGATACAGAACCAACCAATTATCCCCCTCCTTTTTCACACAGCAGAACATCAGATGGTTCAGGGCTGAGCAGGTGTATGATGCTTGCAGTGTCCATTGCCTATTATTTAAAGAAATTATTAGCTAGTATATACAACATTCTTCTTTATTGCAAGAGCTTTCACTTAACCACAAGTCTCTCGTGAGACACCTTGTTAAAGGCTTCAGAAAGTCAAGAAACTCAATAACATTACCATTGTCCAACAATTCGATTATATCCTCAAAGAATGCAATCAAACTCATTAGGGTTTGAGCTGGGCCAGCCTTCACAGCTCTGTGCTTCACTCTCTCTGGTGGCATGCACTTAAATTGCTTCCCTTTTAATCACCTTCAGTGTTTTTCCTATTTAGAGGCCTGCAATCCCCCAAGATCTGGATTTAGATTTTTCTTTTAAGTATGAACATTAGTTAAATTCCATTCCCCTGGAAATAGCCCCATTTTCAACGAGCTGTGAAAAGTTCCACTTCAACCCCGGTTTCAATAGAGATTCTTGCATACATTCCAATCCACCTGTTCCCATTGCCTCATAAATATGCAAGTCGTGTTCTCCTTCCTGTTGCTTTGGAGCCCGCTCTCCCATTCGCATCCACATCAAGGTCACACTTTACTAAGCAAGCAGAAGGACTTCTACGTGTGAATTTTTTGCAGAGGTCTAAACGGTGTAAAGATGTGGCTTTTCAAGCCAGTCAAAGGGGCTCACTTACAGGCCGAGGAGGTCTTCACAACACGAAGAAGTAATATGGGCGGCGTTAGACGCATCTACATTTCCAGGAAATTAGCAACTCAGCGTGTGGTGCTACTGCAGTGTGACTGTTCTACAGAAGATCAGTGGCAATGGTGCAATAACAAAACAGACATTTATTTTAGTTTTCAGTGGCCGAGTTATAATCAACGTACTGTATGTTACTGAAGAAATCTGGAAGTATTTATATTCTTTCAGTGAAGTATTAAGGCATCAAATATCCATTCAGCTCCATTTGATAGTTGCTCGAATCAACTATTTGATTAAAAGTAAGCAGCACGGGGGACCTCTAACTGGGTAGTTCTAGAGGACATATCTTCGTAAACAAAAAAAAACTGTAAAGGGCACAATGCTTCATTCCTCTATGCCGACCATTTTCACAGGTCAGGTGGAAGCCTCCTGCTGTTAGCAAAAGTGCACTTCCAATCTGCCAGTTAACCATGGAGACCACCCTGCATCCCGCTATTCTTCCTCCAAGCTTGTGCCTCTTTCCATCCCAGCCTGACCCCAGTTCCTAGGCAACATCTCGCCATCTTCCTAACCCATCGGTCATTTGATCTGTCTTTCTCTGCCAACTTTCCGTTGCCATTGCCACTTGCCCTTCAGTGTTTCCCTGCTGACTGCCTCCTGAGACTACGGTTCAATCGTTGGTTCCACTGCCATCAAGCCACAAGTCCCTTCTCCCTGACTAATTCAGGCCAAGAACGAACAAAGTAAAATTCAACGGTGAAAACTGAAAGCGACTCAAAATAGATCATAGAAACTTACAGCACAGAAGGAGGCCATTCGGCCCGTCGTGCCTGTGCTGGCTCTTTGAAAGCGAAGTCGTGCTTAGTCCCACATCCACGCACTTTGTCCGTAACCCTGTAAGTTCCTCCTCAAGTACCTGTCCAACTCCCTTTTAAAATTATTTATGGAATCAGCTTCCACCACCACTTCAGGTAGAGCGTTCTAGATCTCCTCATCTCCCCTCTGGATCTTTTGCCAATGATTTTGAATCTACAACCTCTAGTTATTGACTCACGCGCCAATAGTTTTCCCTCGACTTACTCTACTATATGCTGAAACTGAACCAAATGACCAAGAGTGACATAAGGGCAACATCACTCTGTGGTTCATTGGGTAGGAATTCTACATTTAAATTTCTTACGTCTCACAAACAAGGACTTATTTTATAAGTCACAGACGGTGCAATATTCACATAACTAAACTATATATTGTGTGGTAACAACAACTTTCACTTCAACAGCTTCTTTAATGTAGAACAATGTCTCATGGTACTTCACAGGGGCAGAAGGAAAAGAAAATGAAGGAGGTATTAGGAGGGGCGACCAAAGGCTTATTCAAAGAGATGGGGTTTTAGGGACGCGAGCGAAGTGGAGAAGCGGCAAGGTCTAGGCGTGGGGCCAAGACAGCTGCAGGCATGGACATCAGGTTGGAGCAAAGGGAGAGGCGAGAGACCCAGTAAGCTGGAGTCAGAGAATAGTGCAATTTATTCCTCGCCTTAACCCAAAATGTTGATTTCCTACAAGCTGGGCACTTGCATTATAGATTTTTTTCTACCAGTCAAAACAGGGCCCGAATGAGGAGAGTGGCCTTTTTTTTTTTGTTCCTCCAATGATTTTCTCCTCATCCCCAAGATGGCAATTGAAGAATAATGCAGAAATATTTGCACAAATAAAATCACTGGAATTTCTACTGAACCGAGCCAGGCAAGGATGGCAGTCAAACCACAGAATAAAAACAGCCTCCTTCAGAGAAAATGGGCAAAGAAATGCACAAACTATCCTGGCCAATCGGAGTCACATACACGACATCGTTGTCTGACGCACCAAGTGTTGATTTTACCCCCTGTACAATTCCATTCATTTTTTGCCACTTTCCAAACACATTACTAAAAAGATAAGGATGGTATCTCAAAAATGTAATCAGCTGAACCTTCATCAATTCACATAAAAGATATAAAAATCAATAGTTAGATATGCCCATCAATCTTCGAGTTACTGATTTGCTGACTCACACAAGACGTTTACAGCACAGGATGAGGCCATTCGACCCATTTGGTCCGTGCTGGCTCGTTGCTGCAGTAATCCAAAACCAGTCCCACTGTCCTGCTCTCTCCCCATAGGTCTTTACCTTCCTCTGCTTCAAATGATCAGCTCTTCCCTTAAAAGATGGAATGGTCACTGCCACAACTATTTCCTGTGGTGAAGCATTTCATGCTCTAACAACCTGTGTAAATACATTTTAATTATCTCCTGACCATGCTCCTCGTTCGGTTAGTGCGATTTTAAATTGGTGACCCCCTTTTCACTGATGACCAAACCACAGGAAATAATATTTCCCTATTCACTAAACTCTTCACAATAATTTGATTTAAAAGAACTATTAAATCCCTTCTTAGCCGTCTCTGCTCCAGTGGAAATGACACTAACATTAAACATTTTCACCAAAATATAATTAGCACGGTTATTCTTTGAGCAGTCTAATATGAGTCATCTGTTAAAAGGCATTTGACCAATCACTCAACAGTACTGCTTAGAACACCACAGTGTACTTCCTCAAAAGTGCACCAAATGACTACATGTGATCCTGAAGAAACATGACATGAGTCACACAAGTCAGGTCTCTCAAGAACACAATAATCATTGTTTTCCTTAGGACATCCTGTACAAAGCTTTGTGCTAATCCTAATACACACTAATTGTAGCTATTACACCAATTCATTGAATGTGCCAAAATTCAACGAGCACGTGTTGGAAAGTGAAGACACTCTTCCAATTCCTTAACTATTCAAATAAAGGCTTTTACCTTGGAAATGGTAATTAAAGTTTAACTTACTTAGGGCAGATGACCAAAAGCTTGGTCAAAGAGGTAGGTTTTAAGGAGCGTCTTAAAGGAGGAGAGGTACAGAGGTTTAGACAGGGAATTCCAGAGCTTAGGGCCGAGGCAACAGAAGGCACGGCCGCCAATGGTTGAGCCTTATGGATAAAAACGGTGAGAAGCAGCCTAGCCTCAAAAGCACCATATTCCCAATACAAAAAACATAAAAAGCTGGGAACATCCAACAGGTCAGTCAGCATCCATGGAAAGAACAGACACGGCAACATTTTGGGCTCCTACTCTTCAGAACAGGACGTGATCCTAAAGAGCCAGCCATCTGTTCTTTCCACGGATGCAGACTGATCCTTCACCTGGTTCCAGATTTTGGTTTCAGATTTGCAGCAGTTGTAGTATTTTACTTTTATTTAGAGCCCTAGTTTAAGGCATTCACTTTTTAGTAACAGAAATAAAGAACCCTATTATAGTTCCAAATGGGACTGGAACCCTAACAGTGAAATCTCAAATCAGAACCCAAACTTCTCAGATAGTTTTGGTAGGTTTAGACCATAAGCAGTTGCTGGGAGGCATCCAACGGCATGGGACCAGGGCAGAATCTTACTTCTGCTCTCCACCCTTGCACAGGTACCCAGATGCAGACCTATACTCAGTCTGGCAGACATGTGACTCTGGCCAGCCCTATGTGGCTGACTCATAATACTCTCTGAAGTGGCTTAGCAAGCCAGTAAGTTGTAAAAACAATCCCTACGCAGCACCATCACGACGTGGACTGTAACGGTTTACGATGTCAGCCCACTATCACCTTCTTGGAACAACTAGGGATGGCAACCTGGCCAGCATCATCTACATTTTGCATCAGTCCATACAGCAACTAGTTGATGCACCTATGTGATATTGGACAACACTAAGTGTTCATAACTTTCTCATGTTTTGCTCTGCTTTCCATGTGTTTCTGCTTTATGATGTTGAGATACCATTTGGCTTTGTATCCCTAGCTTCTTTGTATTGGGTGCTCCCAGTTTTCAGCTCGTCTCAGTGGCAGCACTCTTGCCTCCGAGTCAGAGGGTTGGAGATCCACCCGAGAAGATAACCTAGGCTAAAGCCTTGGGGCATATAGTGAGGGAGTGCTGCATTGTTGGAGGGGCTGCCCTTCAGGTGAGGCATTAAAATCAGGTGGACATAATGGATCTCACGGCACTTTTTCAAGGAACAGTGTCTTGGCCAACATTCATCCTTCAACTAGCACCACCAGAACAGATCAGACAGACAGTCATTTATCTCATTGCTGCTTGTAGGACAAAGTGGTGTGCAAATTGGCTGTCGTATTTGCCTTATAAAACAGCAGTGACTATGCTTCAAAAGGTAATTAATTAGCTGTGAAGCGCTGAGCATGTGCAAGACACTATATAAATACAAGTTCTCTCTTTTACTTAACTCGATTTTTCTTCCCCTTCCTTCTTTGAGGATGAGAATTTTCAAATCGAGTCGTTGCTGGATCGGGAGCCAATGTAAGTCAGCAAGCACAGGGGAGATGGATGAATGGGACTTGGTGCGAGTTATACTCGGCCAGCAAAATTTTGAATGAACATAAGTTTATGGAGGGTGGAAGTTGGGAAGCCGGCCAGGAAAGCATTGGAATAGTCGAGTCTGGGGGTAACAAAAGTAGGACGAGAGTTTCAGGCGCTGATGAGCTGAGGCAGGGGTGGAGAAGGGTGATATGACAGAGGTGGAAGTAGGCGGGCTTTGTGATGCGGAGGATGTGGGGTTGGAAGCTCAGCGTCAAGTAGACATCAAAGCTGCGAACAGCCTGGTTCAGCCTGAGACCATGGCAAGGGAGGGGGAGGAATCGGTGGCTAGGGAACAGAGTTCATGACAGGGATCGAAGACAATGGCTTCGGTCTGCCCAATGTTAAATAAACAACCATGGCTACCCGTGGCAACTATAGCAACAATGGCTTTTCCTTCTCTTGAGCTTGTCCTGGGGTCATCTGGCCTCCACTTGCCACTGTACTAGAAAACACGAACATGTGAACTTCACAATTATTCACCAGTGGAGCACAGAACAATATACTGTACTTAGCAAACTCTCAAAAATCCAACACCCATTGAGATTACAAATCAGCATGCATCATCTTAAATTCTGTGAATTCTTGTCATTTTAATCTTCAATGGATTTGGGCAGACTGGTAAAGAAAGGATTAGGGATGAATAGACGGATGATACAATGTAGTAACAAGTCTGTTAAACCACAACTTTTCAAATAATGAAATGGTACTTTTTGCTGAAAATTTATGCTCGGGTTCTGGTAAACATGTGCTGGACAGAAATAATTCAAACCAAATGAAAGTGACTAGTAGTCTAAATGAATAACATCATCAAGTGGAGTTAAAAACAACATTATATAAGTCTGAGGTAATGCTCTCTCAAAGACATGCGCATTTCTGAACAATGACTTTGGAACAGAATCCCCCTTTCTTAGTTACTGCCTGCCTGTCCATGACTCAGGACGTTTCATGATACAGAACTGACCAGGCCAGCAGTGCGGTTTCAAAGTTCATGTAATGAAAGGAAAACAAAGAGACAACAACTTGCACTGACATTGCACCTTTAGCGCAATAAAATGTCCCAGGATACTTCACAAGAGGCGAAAAGGAGATGGACACCAGTGACAGAAGGATTAGGGACGGAAACCGAAAGCTAGATTCAAGAGGTAGTCGTTGAGGAGAGGGGTAGCAAAACAAGAGGCGCTGGGGCAGAGTGTCCCAGACTATGGGGCAGAGTGTCCCAGACTATGGGGCAGAGTGTCCCAGACTATGGGGCAGAGACAACTAAAGGCTGAAGGTGCAGTAGAGAGGAAGGAGATACAATGGAGGCCAGAATCAGAAGACTGCAGGTAGGAAGGAGTGAGGCCATGGAGGAAATTATGAATGGAGAACGATTTTGAAATTGATAAAGAACAGGATGGGAACCAGTTCAGGCTAGTGAGCACTGTAATAATAAAGGAAGGGGAATTAGAGCGCTGTAGTACTCGAGGAAAGGGAATTAGAGCACTGTAGTACTAGAGGAAGGGGAATTAGAGCGCTGTAGTACTCGAGGAAAGGGAATTAGAGCACTGTAGTACTAGAGGAAGGGGAATTAGAGCGCTGTAGTACTCGAGGAAAGGGAATTAGAGCACTGTAGTACTAGAGGAAGGGGGATTAGAGCGCTGTAGTACTCGAGGAAGGGGGATTAGAGCGCTGTAGTACTCGAGGAAGGGGAATTAGAGCGCTGTAGTACTCGAGGAAGGGGAATTAGAGCGCTGTAGTACTCGAGGAAGGGGAATTAGAGCGCTGTAGTACTCGAGGAAGGAGAATTAGAGCTCAATAGGAGGAGGTGGTGAAGGAATTTTGGACTGTGATAAATGAAAAGCAGAACGCAAGTCCAGCAAGAATCATATTGGAGTAATTGAGTCTGCAGAACACATGGGTCTACAATGTATAATGCTGCACTCAGTGACTCTTTCTGCAGGTGAAGCACCTGGGGACATTTGAGATGTCATAAAGTTATTTTTTTCCCCTCTCAAGCATCTCAAAAAAAGTGCTCCTCATGCATCGAATTACTTTGTGACTGTTTTGTGCAGGTAAACGGGGCAGCCATTTTGCATACAGAAAGATCCCAGAATAAATGAACAGGTTTATGATTTTGGACTTTAACCTCAGATATTTTCGTGTTTATTGTCCAAAACTACTCCCAGTGAGTGGGCCCTCACTCCCTGCAAACAAGAGCGAGCCTCCACCCACCCGATATCTAGGTAACTGCAGCAATTCCAGGGGTTGAACAGAAACCCTCATCACTGCTCAGTTTACTGGGTACGTCGCTTGCCCCCACGTGACCTCCCTGACTTTGGAAAGTGGTTGAATAAACACCATCGGACCATGGGCTTAGTCTATAACTCAACAACAGATTTATCAACAGCAGAAAAGACAAGACAGCACACTGACAGCAAAATGTAGATCTTAATTACTCCTCCTTGGAATACAGAAAACAAGTCATGTTTCTTGAGCTAAAACTTAATGGCCCAGAAATTCGGGTCTCCACGGGTGAGTACGCACAGGGTATTCACGCGTAAGCCCAATGGAAGTGCCGGTTTCCTGCATGCACGGGAAACCGGCACTTCCGTTCCCCTGAAAGAAGGGGTTCAGAGGTCAAACGCATGCGCAAGAGAGGCTGCGCGTGCTCATCGAACTTACGGTTTTTTTTTTTTGCAGGTTTTCCCGGGAGGGTAAGTCTCCAGAAGTTACACATATAAAAAGCAGTCGCAAGGCCTGCTTTTTACAAGGTAAGTGGTGAATTAATTAAAATTAAAACATTTTTTCCACAGGTTTATTATTTTTAAATACTTTAAAGAAAGGCAAGTTTATTTTTAGCCCCGTTAGAAAATAAAATAATTTTTTCCAAAAATTTAAATTATTGTTTAAAATAGTTATTTCATGTAATTTATAGTTTATTTAAAAAGTGATTTAAAAAAAAAAAATTATTTGAAGATGTGGTGATGTTTTGGGGCTTATAGTATTTATAAGTTTGACAGCCCTTCCTGTCAAACTTATGAATGAAGCATTCCCTGCTCCGATTGGCTCCCCATGGCCCACGTGATCCCAGGGGACGCATCGAACTAACTGTGCCCCTGGGATACGCAAGCACTGTGCGCCGGCAGTTGGAGCAGGCCCAGGATCTGAATCCCACGGGGGCCCACAGCGCAACGGCCGGCACGCAAGGTAAGTGCAGGTCGGAGGCTTGCACCCGCGGGAAGCCTCCGACCCGAATTTCTGGGCCATTAAAATTTGTCTTGCTCTCTTTCACTCAGATGGACTCAAGAATTGGAATTAGTCTGCCGAAATATACCTTCGAACCCATGAAGGAGATTAAAATTGTATCTTTCAAACTCAACAGAGCTGCCAAAAATGTACTTAAGACAACCTATTAGGAGGTTTGTTTTTGAACTGAAAGGCTTCATCCAATCCTGGGATACACTGCAGCAACTCGCCAAGGCTTCTTTGGCAGCACCTCCCAAACCCGCAACCTCTTCCACCTAGAAGGACAAGGGCAGCAGGCGCATGGGAACACCACCACCTCCAAGTTCCCCTCCAAGTCACACACCATCATGACTTGGAAATATATCGTCATTCCTTCATTGTCGCTGGGTCAAAATCCTGGAACTCACTCCCTAACAGCACTGTGGGAGTACCTTCACCACACGGACTGCAGCGGTTCAAGGCGGCGGCTCACCACCACCTTCTCAAGGGCAACTAGGGATGGGCAATAAATGCTGGCCTTGCCAACGATGCCCACATCCCAGGAACTAATAAAAAAAACAAATTAACCCGTTTCACACACCATGGATGAACTGTGATATGTTCCCATATCCAAGATCAACGGTAGCAATAAACATTCCCACATCACGACCTTGCTGAACTGTACCAATAAACACTCTGTCAATGTACAACAGCCAGACTGA
Source organism: Somniosus microcephalus (assembly GCF_052327205.1). NCBI lineage: Eukaryota > Metazoa > Chordata > Chondrichthyes > Squaliformes > Somniosidae > Somniosus > Somniosus microcephalus. The sequence continues at coordinate 79,394,535 of NC_140994.1, read as the reverse complement.
GTCATTCTTTAGTTGAATCTGGTTTTAACCTTGCACAGACCGCAACAAGGAAGAAAGAAGCCAATGCATTATAGACAAAAGGGGGTGGGGGGGAAAAAGTGGATCCAAAAGAGGAAGTACATTAAGTGTAGTGCTGCACCTCCCCCAAAGAAGTACTTTCCCAACAAATTTGAACTCTCTCTTCACTGAGAGGTAATTCCTGATCTTTACAGTTCAAAAGCAGGTCATGGTAACCATCTTTCTGGTGCAAGATGTGCTTCGATGATGCTTCTCCGAAGTCTGTCTCTTGCTGCCGTTGCCGAGGTGAACAGACTCAGCACCTTGCCCAATCCCAGAAGCCAATGCAGCTTTGAGGGGAGGGAGGCCCGAGGAAACAAACTGCTTCAGCTGCAAATACTTCTCCCAGACAGACCAGTCATTCCTTTGTATGATGCAATACACTTGGCAACTATATTCCAAAACATCGCACTCTCTGCTCCAATCTCGCCCTCACTGACACCGAAACCTTCATCATGCCTTCGCTAGTTTGAGACTGGACTTCTTTAATATGCTCAGCAGCCTCCTGATCTCCACCTTGTCCAGAACTCCACCGCCCGCATCCTATTCCGGACAAAATCCCACTCACTTCACTGCGCAGATCCTTGCCCACCTCCATCGGGCCCAACCATTCCCTCCCACTCTTCACAGAACTGAGGCAGTAACATAATTGTTGGGAAAAATGCCGGGCTGCTTCAAGTTGCTGTTCTTGGAGGGAAGCGATGGAGCGGACACAAGTGTGGCTGCTGAATTAGGTCAAGACAATGTTTGTGAATCTGGCTCTCACCATTTTGAAGGGAGTTTAGCAAAAGGTATGCATGGTGTTGAAGGAGCCAGGATTTTTGGCCATGCATTCTTTATAGATAGCCCTCCATTCATTAGGGCAACATATAGCAACAACTCTGGCAAGGGCCCTGGTAATTTAGCAAACTGACTGCACATACACAACCTATGTTTCCACTCACCAGGAGAATAGCTTTGAAAAGAAAGTTGTTTATTTTGACTGTCATCATGTAGAACTATCAATCAATGCCTGACAAAGTGCAAAAATGACAGGAGCAACACAGAAAATGATTACAGTTGGTGGGGCCCATCTGATGCAGGTTACGGATGAAGATGATCTTGTTATGTACTGGCCTTGCACAGAACAGAGAAGTGCTTGAGGGAGCAGGCTGGTGTCAGTGTGCTCTCTACAGATGAAGCATGGTAATATCACCACCTTCTCATCTTTTTTCGCCCTCAATCACAAAGCCAGGCCTTGAGGAAGCTGCTCCTGCTCATCAGTTGTAAAAAAAAAAGTTACTTTACAAGTTGGATGAACCACTGTTCACAAAAAGCTCCATTAATCTCTAGCTTGTTACTGATCCAGCACTGATCATTTACACACCTACTGGCAACAATGTTTGTAATCAATTAACAGCACTGCTATTGAGAGAGAGGAAGAGAGAAGTGAAATAAAGAGAGAGGAAGATAAAGAGAAAAAAGTAAAAAAAGAGAAAGAGAGCCATGGAGAAGATAGAGATAAAGCAGGATAAAGAAAGAGAGCAAGAGACAGATAGAGATGCAAGGACGTAGATGGATAACGATATAGATGGAGAGAGCACGAGCTAGATATGGATAACAATAATCAAGATAAATAGGACGAGTAAGAACATAAATGGATAGATTGGCAGAGTCAGGCAGACAAGGTAGATAAAACAGATTAGATTAGAAAGAAATATAGTCAGCCAGTATCTCACTGTTACTCTTTCCTGTAATTGCCAGAGTTAAATATTCTTCACTCTGCTACTGCAAGCAGCAATTTCTGAAGCACACCCCGGTCATTACCGATCACACCAAGAGTTTGTTCCACCACAGGCATCATTATAGATTGCAAACAAAATCAGGTCACTGTATATCTTTAAAAATAAGGTTACAAAACATTACAGTGACACTAGACTAGTGTAGGTCATGCTGTGCCACAGAATGACGGAACTTGGGTCACGCTCTACCTGGTACAGGTGGCATTGAATTTGACCCTGGCACAGGTTGCTCTCTGCTCAGGGGTGCATACAAGATGAGCTTTTACATCTGAAAGACAACGAGAAGGCTGGGGCAAAATCATTTTTATTTAAGAACAAGCACATTCTACACCCTAAATTTTTAAACACACTGTGGTAGAAGGGGCTATTTAAACCACACTTTTATTTATTTATCTCTATTTTTAAAAAGACTCATTGCGTTTTCCATCCTCACATTAACAAGTTAAAGCCTGCGGATGCAATATCAAATATATTTGGTTCCAAATTAAGTAGTGAACGGAAATAGATTACAGAATACATCGAGGACAAAGTGTAGATCTCATCAAGTAGAGGACTCCACACAACGGGTGGTGTAGGAGCACTACACAATTTTAATGTATTATCATTGGCCACCGTCCAGACAAATTCTCTGGTCTTCACAACCGTTGAAAATAAATTCAAACTTCCTTTCACTGTTTGGAAGTTTTTTTTCTAATAACAAAACCACATTCCTCACCAACATACCCTAAAAAGTTTAGGTGAAAGAAGCAATTTCTGAATGCAATGTTGTTGACATCATCGTCTCTCCTGGTCTCTGGTGGTTTAATTGTTCCAGTCAGGAAGTCTTTGTAATAAAGGAGACTTCTGGACAGGCTCTGTGACAGTCTACACCCCTGGAGAGTGGAACCCAGCTGAGAAACTGCACTCCTTGAAGTAATTCTGCAGAACAGATTTGTCTAGCAGATCTATTTCTCCAAAGATTATGTCCGTTCCTGTAATCTCGCTTGCAAATGCTTTCTGGAACCCAATCCTCGTACGGTGAGCATTATTATATTGGTAAAAAAATCATCTGGCTTTCTGTTTTAGACACGTCATCTGATAATGGTTAAAGCACAGACTAGTCTACTGCAAGGATCGAGGGAGGAATCCGCAGGCTTCAATTACCAAAAGTATTTCCATGTATTAAACTTCAAAGTGTCAAGAAGTCCAGATCAATATTTTAAATGATTAATTAGTTGCAGCTTGTAGACAGGCTTTCTAACATATGCGGTGTGCGCCATCAATTATTAACCTGCCCCCAGCAGAGAAAAACAACTAGAAGCAAATTCCAGACAATCATGTCCAGTGAATCACAATATGAACAAATTTTACTTCCATCCCTCTCTCTCTCCCTCCCCCACCAAACTTCGGATTAGCCAAGTGACCAGGTCAATTTTTAAACTCAGCCTTCCCAATCAGGTAAAGCCTGTTCACATTTCCCCAAGTCCCAAGAGTTATTATTTAGATGAGTGCTATCCATCAGTCCAATAGAGGAATTTTTGTACAAATTCACACAGATTAGACCACCACCTGATGTAGTATTCACTGTCCCACCTCTGCACAAGATCAGTGCAGGACAGGACACTGTGCAGGAGGTGAGAAGTATTTTAGTGCACATTCAACAGTAATCCTCTAACTCCAAATATTGCTCCACTTCTATTCGTAGCTTCTCTTTCATTGGCAGCGTTGCGCTCTCCACAGGTTTAGTGATGAAACCTGTAGGATCGCTTTAAGCCTACTTAGAACATCGGAACCTAAAGTAAGCCCAGGCTAGTTTCATTTGGGTACAACAGAGAGCCCCCCTCCATTTACATCAGTCGGAACAGGCAGCTCTGATTAATAGAACCACTGAGTATACACGTGGAACAGCCGGAAAAACAAACTCCCTCGCCCCACGACACAATCGACGAACATCAGCTTCAGACTAGTAAATAGCAACATTTAGGACTGATACCAGGAAATTCTTCTTCACACAAAAAGCGGAATGGACTCCTGGATAGAGCGGTGAAGGCAAAAATCCTGGAACCGTTCAAAAAAAAACAATTGGATGCCACAATGGGAAGACTTCCAGATCTTTCTAGATGGATGAACCAAGATGGGCCAAATGGCCACCTTCACCGTGATTGTAGATATATTTCGGTGATCAGTCAAGTAGCATCTATATTTCCAAGCGACAAAGGTTGGTTGATACTTACAACATTGTTACATTAGCTGACCACTTAAACGGTCCGGGTGCCGCAGTTTAACCAGGATAGGCCTCCCAACTCCATGGGGACAAAACTTCATTCCAAGATTAAAGCTCGAGCCGATGTAACCAGAACATCAACAGCTGTATTTCACACCATTTTAAAATCAACGGGTGGCCCTCACAAAACAGTGCACCGAAATTAAAACTGGCAACTTGTTCTTTTACAAAGAAAGCCGCCAAGGCAAACTAAATGAAATGTAATGAGCTCCCTAAATAACTCATTGGGTAAGCGAGTGAGTGGCCGAGCCACACAGACCAAGAATATCCCAGGATTGATCCCCGAGCGGTGCGGAGTGAGCTGGTCTCAACCAAGGTAGTTGTTGGGGGAAACTATAATTTGCTTCAAGACCCTGCGCTAGGGAAGAGAAAATTAATCAGCGACCCCGGTGGAACAGCACACGTGTAGACGCCAAGTGCAGATAAGATCAGGACCAGGCCTGGTTGTGATTCCCCTCAGTCAAATAGCCTGATGACACTCACACTCAAGACTCACATATGAACGGCCACTAGACCCCGGTACCAGAAGCAGGCCAGTCCCCACGAGAAGCCACGCTCTACCGAGAAGTCCCCTGCAGGAGTGCCAATTATGCCTCTTAGCAAAGCTGATTTTAAAAACCATTTCTAAAATTCCAAGCTTCCACAACTTAAGATCAAAAATCGGCCAGTCTTGGAATCTCAAACAGCTTGCAGACGGCTCAATAGGCAACGGCAGCATGTCATGAGCTGCAGAGATCGGATTGTCCCTGGTTTGATTCTCAATCTCTGCTGAGTTAGATGATCTTCGCTGGGTTGGTAGTGAGGGTGCGACAATAGGTGGAAAAAGTGAACCAGCCAGGATTGCTGCTCCTGATAGAAATCCCCTATTGTGCATGTGTATGGTTGTATATATGTGTATACTGCATTCATCCAACTCTGGCCTCTTGTGCATACCCCACTTCCTTCATTCCACCACTGATGGCTGTGCCTTCAGCTGTCTTGGCCCCAAGCTCTGGAATACCCTCCCCAAACCTCTCTACCATTCTCTGCACCTTTAAGACTCTGCTTAATACCTACCTCTTTGACCAAGCATTTGGTCACCTGTCCTGTCTCCTTATTTGGCTCGGTGTCAAATTTTTGTCTGAACGCTCCTGTGAAGCACCTTGGGACATTTTATTATGCTAAAGGTGCTATATAAATGCAAGTTGTTGGTGTGTGAGGCCTGACTGGGCTCAGCTGCGACCCCCCCCCCCCGAGAATTAAATACTTGCTGTCTAGGCTCTTGCTCGTAGAGCTACTGAAGGGCAATCAGTGCCTGTGCTCCAGCAGGAGACAGCACCTTCAGGAAATGAGGGGAGATATTTATGTTACTGTGTGGCCAAAGCAACCAACCATGCGGAGGGCAGTCTCCCTTTGATCATACTCCTAAAACGGGCTGTACAGCTTTAAACATTTCAGCACACTTCCACAAAGCTCATTTTGAAATACAGCTTAAATGCTTATAAAATCTGAAGGCACTTGATTTCAGCAACTGATATCTGAATAAACTTCAAAATTTATGCATGCTTTATGATCAATCTAAAATAACCAAGAAGACAGTACACCTACAATTAAATGATGTGTTGGTCAGGAGGTTACAATAACCCAGTAGCCATTTGATCCCAAGACATCTGATGAGATTGGGAGTATATTTCTTTAAATGGTGACCTTTTTACTCTGAGCTCGGCCCATTTACACTGGAGTGATGGTGTGTTTAGTACCCAGAGTAATCTCTGTATGGTTTACTGTGGGTTAGTTAGGGTCACAATGGTGCAGTTGGGATCATTAGCGCCATTGCACACATTCATAGATCAGCCTTAAAAACAGACGTTTCCCTACAATCTAAGTTTACAATCCCAGTTCTTGGCAATGGGGGAGACACTGCTCAGGGGCTATGTAGGGTATGTACAAAAGAATGGTAGGCAAGTCATCCTGTATTGCTGTAACACACCACACGGCTAAATGAAGACTGCCACTGAAACACCCGAGAACAGGCGTCCAAGACGTCTACTGACCAAGGAATGTTGTTAAAGTAGAGAAAAATGGGAGGAACTATTGATGCCTTTTTAAAGGTTCATGCAAGTTCTTTTTAACATTCAGCATGACTGATTCCCAATAACTTTGTAAATACACATTCAAAAGTGCTTTGATCCTGTTGGCACGGCAACAGTAACTCTCGTACATGGATAAATCTGTGAAAGTGCTCGGATTGCATTTTTATCAAACCCACTTCACATACAACTATCCACTGGACATCATCTCCAAGCTAAATAAAGGTGAATGTCACACTGGGCAGATTTTGCATTGATTGTCAAACTTACCAAACATGTCATTATATCAAGTCAATCCAGTGATGTATTTTGTCCCCTTTTAAAAATATATTTTATATTCAAATACCACTGTTGAGCTGTAGTTCAATTCTCGCTGCACTGAGGCACGAGAGCAGCTGTATCAGAATGGTGACTCATGAAAACCCTCTACAACGCAACACCTTGGCACTGGTTTCATCTTCCAGGTACTGTTCCTAACCTTCTTTGTGGTATGTATTAAAATGTATCCAATAATATAGTTCACATTGCTATCTGCTCCTCTTAATTCAAAGTTGCTCAATTCAAAGTTGCTTAATTCAAATTATTGGAAAATTCAAACTTTTAGCATTAAAAGTTGTGTGGTGTTACTTATGTTGCTTAATTCAAATTTATTTTTAGTACAAAAAGCGACTTCAAGTCAAGTCAGGAGTAGACTAACCCCAGTCTTTGTTAACCATCAGCAGCACTGTATCACTATGTAATACTGCATGCACTAGTGAATATGTCGGTACTTTATTACAAAAATAAACCCTGCTTATACACCCAAGATATCAAGTGATGTCTTATCATACCTTCAATTACATAAAGGTAATCCTGCTCAAAGATTTTGGTGGATTTTTTTCCACAGCACGGGGCTGAGAGGCAGCTCAGAGCAAAGAGAATCACTGCAGCGTTTCAGCTGCTACAAGTAAACATGTAGAAGAATCGGAGAATTGGAAGTTCAGTGCAACGACTGAGCTCAGGGTTCAGATCACTCAATCGTGTCCTTGTGCTGCCACCTTATAAATCTCTCTACACACCCTGTATGTATGAATAACCACTGCTCACGGCCATCACTACTTATAGAAGATAATCACTAGTAAATCCAATCAGGAATTCAGGAGAAACTTCATTACACAGAGAGTGGTTAGAATGTGGAACTCGCGACCACATGGAGTGGTCGAGGCGAATGGCGTAGATGCATTTAAGGGGAAGCTTGATAAGTACATGAGGGAGAAAGGAATAGAAGGATATGTTGATAGGGTGAGATGAAGAGGAGTGGGAGGAGGCTCGTGTGGAGCATAAGCACCAGCATGGACCAGATGGGCCAAATGGCCTGTTGCTGTGGTGTAAAATTTGATGTAATTCTATACTTCTTGACCCAGAGTGTATATCGCTTCTGCTGTTGGTCCAGATTGTCTTTCAAAGTACACTCAAGTTAAAAACAATTGAACTAAAATCCAAATATATTCTGGAAAGTTTGCTGATGTCTTTTTAATGACCGTGGATTTCTTTTTTTTTAATTCAAACACTGAAAATGACAAGGAGGTGAAAGCCCACCCAAGAGGTGAGGTTTCAGACGACACCGATCAGCAGCCAGTCAAACAAGATTCATGAGACACGTGGCTCAGTAACTGCTAAATAAAAAGCTTCACAAACCTGTTGATCGACTCTCACCCATTTACTCGGCAGAAATGCAGCAGAATGAAAGCAGTGGGACTAATGCACAATACAAGTTACCCCAAACTCTCACTACACTTCACATCTGCTTTGGGGACATGAAGTTTTTTTTAAACTGGTCCTTTTTTAAAACACAAATGCCACGTTTTTCGAAATACGCTTTGCATTAAAAAAAACTTGGGAAGACTGCAGAACAGAAGTTTATTAGGCAAGAGAACGGGCAGCAGCCAATAAGTGTTTCAATTTATAGAATTGAATCACTCAGATTTCTCCAAGTTGCAAAAATGTGGCTGCCACGAAATTCGAAAGTGCGTTCAGGTCTGAGGCTGGGACCTGCGCTGGCGTTACACAGCACTGCCTGGTCAGGAGCTGGGCGTGTGGACCGTAACTGGTTAACGTTTTTGAGGGTGTGCACACGAGCATCTTATTCCTCAAGACACGGTAACTGTTAAATGCTGAGCACCCTCCGACCTGAAGCCTGGGTTGCACCGCAGTTATACTGCAGGCTGTATCATGCCCTAAAGTGGGTGTGAGGAAGCCTCCCGGGGGTCTGGAGCCACACTTCATTGCACTCGGATCTCCGGAGCTGACACCACAGTTGTGCTGTCACCTCCGCACTACAAAGTAGCAGTATAACTGCAGTCCCAATGACCAGCTGAAATGACCCCCCCAAAGCTGTGGGCTTATATGGAGAGCGAGTGTGTCTTTATTGCAGCTGACACCGATCACTGTGGAAATACAACGCTTTGCATTAAAAAAAACTTGGGAAAACTGCAGAACTGAAGTTTATAGGCAAGAGAACGGACAGCGGCTAATAAGTGTTTCAATTTATAGAACTGAATCACTCAGATTTCTCCAAGTGGTGGCACATTAAATTTTAAACGTTTGCTGCTAATTGCCAACTCTGTCCTCTTAGCTCTAGAACTACTGACTGGTGTCGCTCCACAGCCCCAGGGTCACCGCTCGCTACCCAGTGATGGGCTGCTCTCGGTTTCTGACTCTCCCTGACCTGTACTTATTACATTTAATCCCAGCGTTCAGGCTGCAGCCCAGATTCTCCCAACAGGAGGGAGGGAGGTTTTAAAACTTTCTTCTCCTCCCCCGCCGAAGTTCTGCAGAGAGTAAAGTTGGTTGTTTAGTGGCTCTCACCTTGTAACATCGCCTCCAGTTTCTTGCGGTCCACCCGGAATCTCTCCTCTATCCAGTCGGGGTCAGTGCAGTGCGGGAGACTCTGGCCGTCGTCCTCGGAGGCGGCGAGCGGCGAGTCGGTGCTCCTCTCGCTGTTGGAGCCGGGGTCGGCGGTTCCGGGCTCTTGCAGCGGCTGAGCCGCCGCCAGGTAGCCGCTCAGAGAGTCGCACTGAGCCGCCATGGCTGGTAGCTGGGGGCCGGGGGCGGCGAGAGCAGCGCCGCAGTCGCTCAGTTCCACTTCCAACAAGGAGGCTGGACTGGGACTGGAGCTCCAGCTCCTCATCCACATCCAACCCTGACTCCCTCCCTCCCTCTGCAGAGCAAATCCGCTCCGCCAATCCATCCGCACAACTGCGCCCAAAGTAGTCCCATTGCAACCTAATCTGTAACTTATTACAATAGTCATTCTGAGAGAGCTGACTCTCAAAATTAAAGCAGACAACGCAACGGACATGTAGAAACTGCTCGGCATTAACCCCTTGCAGTGAAGTTCTTAAAAAAAAATAGTCCAAGTTTCACGAAGTCAAGATGTAATGCTTTTAATCTCTTTCAAAAACTTTCCAGTGGATTTTTTTGGTGCTTTTCCAGGCGAGAGCTGTCAAGCTAAAGAGTTGAACTCTCCCCACTCTCAGATCAGGGTGCGGAGATGTTGCTTCCCCCACTCCCACAATGTGCTTTAAACCCCAAAAATCAAGAGTGTTTCCAACTGCTACAACTTTCCCAGCTTTCCAATTCTCACTCCAATCACCCTTGCAATTTGTTTTGAGTGAGAATGCTGATTTTAGTGTCAGATTATAGGCAGATTGCTGCTGCTGACTTCTGCCCCCTAATCTATGTATAGAATATGTTTAAAAACCATGGGGGCCCAAACTCCTTTGCGCCTGCCGTTAGCGCCTCCGGGGGGGGGGCGCAAAGGGCTTATTTGCCCGGGCGATAATAGCGCCTCCCGAGAGATTTGGCGAAGCGCTGCTCAGGCGCAACCCGATAGCGCCGCACCCCCCACCAGGAAGGGGCCGCTGCGCCACCATCGATGACTCCTTAGTGCCCCGCCGCAGCCCCATAGCACCCCGCCGCAGCCCCTTAGCGCCCCGCCACAGCCCCCTAGCGCCCCACCGCAGAAATTTGGCTGCGCCCCATGAGGCCGCCACAGGCGATGTCAGCGCCAGCCTTGCGGGTTGTGAACTGGGCCAACCTTCGCTTGCGGGGCGGTATTAGGGGCAAGGTATTGACTTAGATAGAGAACTGGTTGTCAGACAGAAAGCTAAGAACATAAGAACATAAGAAGCAGGAGCAGGCCATACGGCCCCTCGGGCCTGCTCCGCCATTCAATAGGATCATGGCTGATCCGAATCTAGACTCACGTCCACTTCCCTGCCCTCTCCCCGTAACCCCTAATTCCCTTAACTGTTAGGAAACTGTCTATCTACGTTTTAAATTTATTTAATGTTGCAGCTTCCACAGCTCTCTGGGGTAGCAAATTCCATAGATTTACTACCCTCTGAGTGAAGAAGTTTCTCCTCATCTCAGTTTTGAAAGGGCAGCCCCTTATTCTAAGATTATGCCCCCTAGTTCTAGTCTCACCCATCAGTGGAAACATCCTCACCGCATCCACCCGATCAAACCCCCTCACAATCTTATATGTTTCGATAAGATCGCCTCTCATTCTTCTGAACGCCAATGAGTAGAGGCCCGACCTACTCAACCTTTCCTCATACGTCAACCCCCTCATCTCTGGAATCAACCGACTGAACCTTCTCTGAACCGCCTTGAGAGCAAGTATATCTTTTCTTAAATATGGAAACCAAAACTGCACGCAGTATTCCAGGTGTGGCCTCACCAATACCCTGTATAACTGCAGCAAGACTTCCCTGTTTTTATACTCCATCCCCCTTGCAATAAAAGCCAAGATTCCATTGGCCTTCCTGATCACAGAGTTGGAATAAACGGCTCTTTTTCCGAGTGGCAGGCAGTGACTAGTGGGGTACCGCAGGGATCGGTCCTTGGACCCCAGCTATTCACAATATATATTAATGATCTGGATGAGAGAACTAGATGTATTATCTCCAAGTTTGCAGATGACACAAAGCTGGGTGGGCATGTGTGCTGTGAGGAGGATGCCGAGAAACTCCAGTATGATTTGGACAGGTTGGGTGATTGGGCAGAAGCATGGCAGATGCAATATAACGTGGATAAATGCGAGGTTATCCACTTTGGTGTCAAAAACAGGAAGGCAGATTATTATCTGAATGGCAATAGATTGGGAGAAGGGGAAGTGCAACGAGACCTGGGCGTCCTTGTGCACCAGTCGCTGAAAGTAAGCATGCAGGTGCAGCAGGCGGTTAAGGCGGCAAATGGTATGTTGGCCTTCGTAGCGAGAGGGTTTGAGTACAGGAACAAGGATGTCTCGCTGCAGTTGTACAAGGCCTTGGTGAGGTCACATCTTCAGTATTGTGTGCAGTATTGGTCGCCTTATCTGAGGAAGGATGTTCTTGCCATGGAAGATTCACCAAGCTGATACCTGGGATGGCAGGAATGACGTATGAGGAGAGATTGGGTCGATTGGGCTTGTACTCGCTGGAGTTTAGAAGAATGAGAGGGGATCTCATCGAAACTTATAAAATTCTAACAGGACTAGACAGACTAGATGCTGGAAGGATGTTCCCGATGGTTGGGGAGTCCAGAACCAGGGGTCACAGTCTAAGGATAAGGGGTAAGCCATTTAGGACAGAGATGAGGAGGAATTTCTTCACCCAGAGAGTGGTGAACCTGTGGAATTCTCTACCACAGAAGGCAGTAGAGGCCAATTCATTAAATATATTCAAGAAGGAGTTGGATATATTTCTTAAGGCTAAAGAGATCAAGGGATATGGAGAGAAGGCAGGAACAGGGTACTGAATTTGGATGATCAGCCATGATCTCATTGAATGGCGGAGCAGGCTCGAGGGGCCGAATAGCCTACTCCTGCTCCTATCTTCTATGTTTCTATGTATTTAAAGGGGAGTTGCGGCCGCGCCCCACGCCGCCATTTCCTTCTTTTGGCCGAACTCCGTAGCGACCCTTGGCATAGTCTGTGGCCGCCATCGCGCAGCCCGGCACTGCGTCTTGGTGCCGGCCTGCGGCCATGGCACCACGCCGCCCTGGTGACCTAGTGTGGGCCATCGGAGGCCCTGCAGAGCTCGCAGCATCGCTCCCCTTTAATGGAAGGGGAGGGGCGGCACGCTTTGCGCCCCCGACATCGCCCCGAGAACAGAGCGTTCCACTTCCCCTCTGGGGCGGTAAGCTGAATTTAGCGGCCGGGGCGGTACTTCTGCGCAGGGCGCTAAATCTCTGGCGCTAATTTGGTTACTGCCCCCAAATGGGGCGTAACCGAATTTTGCGCCTCATATGTCTGCACTCATTGCCTATCAACTTCTTACATTAGAAATTCGTGTCCATAATTATAATGGAAACTGCAAACTTATCACACTGTAATCAATGTTCCCCTTCATTTTTTTTGGGAGGAGGTTGTGCAGCCTCTTTAAGGGGCTGTGGGGCCCATTCAAATTTCCGCGCGTGCGCAGTTTTTCCCATTGTGAAGCCAGCAAGCGGCCTGCGTGGGACCGCCAGAGCGAGCTTAACAGGAACATTAGCTGTAATAACACCTTTCCCTGTAGATGCACTTCAGTGCCACCACTGGTGAGAGGGTGTAATTACGGCGTGACAAGTTTACTTAGGCAGTTTCCATTATATAAAAAAGAACTTGCATTTATATCGCACCTTTCACAACCTCAGAACGTCCCAAAGTGTTTCACAACCAATGAAGTACTTTTGAAGTATAATATAGGAAACCGAGCAGCCAATTTGCACAGAGCAAGCTCCCACAAACAGCAATGAGATAAATGATCAGATCTGTTTTAGTAATGTTGGTTGAGGGATAAATATTGGCCAGGATACCAGGGAGATCTCCATCTCGTTGAATAATGGCATGCAATCTTTTACGTCCAACTGAGAGAGCAGACTGAACCTCGGTTTAACATGTCTTCTGAAAGATGGCACCGCTAACAGTGCAGCACTCCCTCAGCACTGCACTGGAGCATCAGCCTAGATTGTATGCTCAGGTCTCTGGAGTGGGACTTGAACCTGTTGTATCCGTGTGTTAATGGAGACACGGAATGCAGGAGTTGGTTTAACAGGTGTTTACTGAACAGAGTCTGGAGGTGAACTAAAAGATACAAGACGCTATACAGGCTTATATACCCGAGTGGTCACTACCGGTATTACAGTACACAGGGGGCTCTTAAAGGTACATGCACTACAATTCCTCCCCTTTTAGATAATTAGTACATAACATTTTAAGTAATCATTAATTAACATGTTTACAAGAACAATAATCTACACATTTGCTGCAGTTAATCAATTATAAGTCAGTCTCTCTGGAGGCTTCCTGACTCAGTCCGTATAACGCCTCGGTGGTGCAGTAGTTTTCGGTGGTGTAGTAGGTTCTTTTGACAAGGTCGATTCAGCTTGAATGCCAGTGTCGGATTCATCTGGTTCCAGTATCACCGGATCGGAGGTAGATACTATGGGTATCTCTGCTTCATCATTAGGCGTATAGAGTTGTGGTGTAGGTTGTCCCTTTTCGGATGACTCTATGATCTGGTCAGCATGGCACCTTATTATGCTTTCACCAATGTCCACGGTATACATCAGCGGTCCTAGTCGTGTGCAAATAGTTCCAGGCTGCCATTTCTCGGTACGGTAGTCCCGGGCCAAAACTTGTTGACCTATCTGGAAGGTTCTAGTTGGCCTTTCATTCATGCCTTGAAATTGCCGGTTCTCTACGTCCCTTCTGATGTTTGGCTTGATCAAATCCAGCTGGCATCTTAGTCTTCTATTGAAAAACATCATGGCGGGAGTTTGGTTTGTAACCACATGTGTTGCATTCCTGTATGCAAACAAGAAGTTATCTACCTTATGTTGTAGATTTATGTCTTCATTACCCATGGCCTTTATGGCCTTCTTGAAGGTCTGGACAAACCTTTCAGCTAATCCATTGGTGGCGGGATGGTATGGGGCGGACGTGTAGTGCTTAACCCCATTGTTTTTTAAGAACTTCCTGAATTCTTCGGACACAAATTGCGGTCCATTATCAGAACAGATCTGTTCAGGCAGCCCATTCCTGGCAAATATGGTCCTTAATACTGTGATGGTTTTTTCCGTGGTGGTGGAGGACATCTTTATTAACTCCGGCCACTTGGAGTGTGCATCAACCGCGATTAAGAACATTGAGTCCATAAATGGACCAGCAAAGTCGATATGTACCCTTTGCCATGGAGATGAGGGCCACTCCCATGGATGTAGAGGGGCTTGTGGTGGGGCGTTTTGGACCTTCTGGCATCCTAGACAGCTCTTGGTCATTTCTTCAATGTCTCCATCGATACCTGGCCACCACACAAACGCTCTGGCTAGGTTCTTCATTTTCACTCCACCCAAATGCCCCTCGTGAAGCTCCTTTAGCACTTTATCCTGGAGTTTGGGTGGAATCACCACTCTGGATCCACACATCAAGGTTCCTCGGCACACTGACAGCTGTTCTCTTCTTTGCGAGAATGCTGGCAACAGTGGTTCGCCATGTGCTGGCCATCCCTTCACCGTTAAATCGTAGACTCGTGAGAGAGTCGGGTCATTTCTCGTTTCCTTTTCAATGGTAGAATTTGTTACTGGTAGACATTCTACTATGGTTGAGTGGAACATCTCCACTGGGTCCACTGTAGGTGCCTCTTCTACCATTGGCAACGGTAGGCGCGATAAACCGTCAGCATTCCCATGCTGTTTTGATCCTTTGTATTCCATGTCATATTGGTGTGCCCCTAGGAAAAGGGACCACCTCTGTAGCCTTTGCGCTGTCATAATGGGAACGCCCTTTTTAGGGTTGAATATGGAGACGAGGGGTTGATGGTCAGTCAACAAGGTAAATTTTTGTCCGTGTAGGTAATGGTTGAATTTCTTCACTCCCCATACCAAGCTGAGTGCTTCCCTGTCGATCTGGGCATAGTTACGCTCAGCTGAGTTCAATGAGCGTGACGCAAAAGCTATCGGCCGCTCCGAGCCATCAGGGAATCTATGCGATAATACCGCTCCTACGCCGTAAGGGGATGCATCGCACGCCAGTCTGATTGGCAGTGATGGGTTGTAATGAGCCAACACTTCCTTGGACGTGATCAAGCCTTTGCATTTATGGAAGGCACGTTTACAGTCTTCGCTCCATTTCCAAATTACTCCCGTTTGTAGCAGTGCGTTAGGAGGGTGCAGAACAGTTGACAAGTTCGGTAAAAATTTATGATAGTAATTTATCAATCCCAGGAACGACCTTAATTGTGAGACATTTTCAGGTGCTGGGGCTTTTATGACCGCTTCAATTTTTTCAGGTGACTTATGCAACCCTTCTTCGTTAATTATATGGCCACAATATGATATTTGTTTCTGGAAAAATTCGCACTTGGGGCGATTTGCTCGTAGGCCCCGTTCTCTCAGCCTAGTGAGCACCTGCTCAAAATTGGCAAGGTGCTCGTTGTCGTTTTCTCCTGTTACAAGGATGTCGTCTAGGTAGCATTGAGTCCCCGGAATCCCTTGCAGGACTTGCTCCATAGTTCTTTGCCAGATAGCTGGAGCTGATGCTACTTCGAAAACCAGTCGATTGTACCGGTACAGGCCTTTGTGTGTGTTTATCGTGAGATACTTTTTAGAGGCCTCCTCAACCTCCATCTGTAGATATGCCTGTGCCAAGTCAATTTTGGTGAAACGTTTCCCTCCGGATAGTGAGGCGAAAATATCTTCTATCCTTGGAAGAGGATACTGTATCGTGTGAAGGACCGGGTTTACAGTCACCTTGAAGTCCCCACAGATGCGAATTTTTCTCTGTTCTTCAGATTTATCATTATTCAACGTTTTCTTCATGACCGGGACGATGGGTGTTGCCCACTCGCTCCAATCTACCTTGGATAACACGCCTGCTTTTTCCAAATTCTCCAGCTCTGCCTCAGCTGCTGGACGAATTGCGTATGGCACCAGCCTTGCCTTAAAAAACTTGGGAATTGCCGCATCTTCCACTTTTATTGAGGCGGTGACGCCTTTCAAGGTTCCTAGTTCCTGTTGAAACACTTCTTTGGCGTTAGCCAAGAGGTCTTTTAATCGTTCAGGTATGACGTCATCATCATTTTTTTTCTTACTGGTCACCGTCAGTGCCTGAATGGAGTGCCAGTCTAAACGTATCTTCCTGATCCATTCACGTCCCAACAATGGTGGACCACCATCTTGCAGAACGTATAAATACAACTTCTGTATTTCCTTGCCGTTGTATACAACAGGCACCTTTATTTTCCCTCTGGGGTATACTTTCTGCCCCATATATGTTTTCAAGATAATGGATGTGTCTTTCAAAGGTATATGCGGAAATAGCCGCTCGTAATCCCGTCGACTTATGACAGTCAGAGCTGATCCTGTATCTAGCTCCATTTTAACTGGGGACCCCGCTATCGTGAGGGTAACCCAAATAGTCTGGTAATCTTCTTTGGCAATTACATTATGTAATTTGAGACAGCTTAGTCTCTTGTTTCCGGAGTCGCTATCGCTCTTCTGGTCTTCGGAGCTACTGTCCGTCATCATTTGTACCTTTCTGTACTTTTCCTTATTGATTTTTTTTCTGTCAGTAGATTTTTTGTTTCCAGATCGGCATACACGTGCAATGTGTCCCATCTTTCCGCATTGCCTGCATGCTTTGTCCTTGAACCAGCAGTCCCTCTGGTCATGGGTGGATCTGCCGCAGCGATAACATCTCTCGAAACCCCGTGTCATTTCATGGGTGCCGAAGTCATGTGGCTTTTGCTGTATCTCTGCAGCTCCTCTTGCTGCTGCTTCGTATGATACAGCCACACTGAAAGCCTTGTCCAGTGTCAAATCTTTCTCAGAAAGTAGCCTTTTCTGTGTTCCTTCACTTAGGAGGCCGCAGACAAATTTGTCTCGTAGAGAATCTGCCAGTCCTGCCCCGAATTGGCAGTGCTTTGACAGCTTTCTTAATTCGGTGAGGTAATCAGCGTTACTTTCATTCTTGTGCTGATTCCTCCTGAAGAATTTGAATCGTTCCGCTATCAGCAACGGTGTTGGGTTTAAGTGCTCCTGTAGGGTATCAACAATCTCCTTAAAATTCTTGTCTATCGGTTTGGCTGGAGTGATTAAGTTTCGTAACAGCCCGTATGTCCTTGCGCCCATCAGATTTAGAAGTACCGATGCCTTTTTATCATCCTCTACTTCATTCGCTGTGCAATATACCTCCACTCTTTCCACATATGTGGTCCAATCCTCTATATCACTATCGAAAGCAGTAATATTGCCAGTCTTAGGCATCCTGAAAATCAAAAATGGCGCCTCCCGCGCTTTCCTTTCTTCCCTGCCGAGAAAAAATGGCGACTCCCGCGCTTTCCCGCCGCTGCCGCTGCTGACAACGCTGTTCTCCGCGGTTTTTATTTACACAGATATTTTTAATAGTTGGAGACTCGTTCCCGCCGGACTCTCTGGGACTTTTCCCTCCCTCTGCTTGGTCAGAATGCCGACCTGCTTTGCAGCGCCGGCCGTCTCCCGAGTGCTCCACCCTCCGTCTCTGTTTGCCTCCGCCTTCCGACTCGCTGCTTGGCCCCGCTGCAGAGCCACCCGATCGAGCCCCAGCCCACCGCCCAGGAAGGATTAGTGCAGTACCTGCCACCAGCCCGGCTAGCTGGTGAAACCACAGTTTTTTGTTTTTTTTTCTTCGACCTTCATCTGAGGAATCGATCTCCTTGAGGTGCTGCCGAATTGCAGGTAAGTCCGTTTCCAATTCGTCGCCACTGTTGTATCCGTGTGTTAATGGAGACACGGAATGCAGGAGTTGGTTTAACAGGTGTTTACTGAACAAAGTCTGGAGGTGAACTAAAAGATACAAGACGCTATACAGGCTTATATACCCGAGTGGTCACTACCGGTATTACAGTACACAGGGGGCTCTTAAAGGTACATACACTACAGAACCCACAACCTTCTGACTCAGGCGAGAGTGCTACCACTGAGCCAAGACTGAGTGGCTAGAATTTCTAACAGATAAAAATAAGGACTGAAGGTTTGACTGTAAAATAGGGATTGAATTACATCTGTGCATCCTGATCCAATTATCTGGCATTCACTAACCCCCTTTCACCAGAATGGGAGATTGACTAGTGATAAAACTACTAGTGATAAAACTACTGATACTAATTTCACTTAGAACCCTCACAGCCGAACGAGAGTGTGGAGACTTTCAACCTATCAACCTGCCTGATATTCAAGGCCCGTTTCCTTTAATAGTGAGTGGGAGTCACAACGTTCACAGTCTGTGTTTGCTGCTCAGGTTCCTTGAAGCCAGGGGACCCTGTGAAATTCACTGGTGTTTTATATTACTTTTACATTGACAAGTTTCACAGGGTCCTCTTGACTTTGTGGAGCTTAACAGATGCAGTCCCTGAAAAGCATGCAGCCCGAGAGAAGATTCAACATTCTAACCCACTGTGCCAACCAGCCCTCTTTACAATGATTGCTTTTTATAATCAGCACTTAGCATTTCCAGGTAATATTTCCTTGGACAATTTCATAAAGGTTGCCATCTAATTCAAGAGACACACATCATTGATAATTGTGTTTAGAAATGTCAGCAAATGCCCAATATCAGAAAATAAATGTTAAATCTGGTTCTGGCACTTGAATTTCCATTGTTTATTTGACTACCCCTCTGTAAAGTGCCTTGGGACACTTTTCTACTTCAAAGATGCTAAAAAAAAACTGGTCGATGTCTTAATCATCGTTATTGTACTTCTCCTCCTCCTCCTCAGCCAGGCACAGTGCAGGCTTGACAACTGACGTCACCGCCCCTAGCTTATGGAGGGGGAAAATCGGTCAGCTTTCCTGCTCCTGACTGCTTCCTACATATTCTCTGCTGGAAGTTCAAATGGTTGGCCAAGTTCAGGCTTGGCTCTGATAATCTAGGCTGACTCTCCAGTGCTGCACTGTCGAAGGTGCCGTCTTTCAGATGAGAAGTTAAACCCTCTCAGGTGGATGTAACGGATCTTATGGAATTATTCAGAGGAGCAGGGGAGTTCTCCTGGTGTCCTGGCCAAACATTTATCCCTCAACCTACATCACTAAAAATAGATGACCTGCTCATTCAGTCCATTTGCTGTTTGTGGGACCTTGCTGTGAGAATGCTGACTGCTGGGTGTACCGACAGAACAACAGTGACTACACTTCAAAAAGTCATTCATTGGTTGTGAAATGCTCTGAGGGATCTGAGGACATGACAAGGCTCTATACAGATGCAAGATCTTACTTTCTTGGCTTCTATTGTAGTTTTACGGAAAGGGTTTGTCACTGTCTACCCCATAACACCTTTAATAAAAGGCCTGCATGAGTCAGCACTTTCACCAAGGTACATAAAACATGGAATCTACTGGAATCCTGCAAACATCTGCTTTATTTACACTTCGATACAAAAGTAAAATAGAATTAGTGACTGGCATACACCGAATAGGTCCCAGCGGACAGTGAGCTATTATGATCCTTTCCAGCCCCAAGAAAGGCCATATTCAGAGTGACTCAGATTCTCTGG
This sequence comes from Somniosus microcephalus, assembly GCF_052327205.1. Lineage (NCBI taxonomy): Eukaryota > Metazoa > Chordata > Chondrichthyes > Squaliformes > Somniosidae > Somniosus > Somniosus microcephalus. The sequence continues at coordinate 79,374,834 of NC_140994.1, read as the reverse complement.
CAAAATAAAATTCTGTGTAAGGCTAATACATTTTGCAGCCTATCTGTATAATTAATAGTCTCGTGTCTGCAAGTTTGCAGCATGGCCATAGGGTGCAAAACATGCTGATTGGTTGCATTTCAGTGAATGTGAAATTTGAGCCAATCAAAAGCACATAAACCCTCATGTCGGTTTCCCCATCCCAATATATACTCCCAACGACAACATTTCTAAATGATAAATACATTAAAAAGTCAACCATTCTGATTAAGAAAATCACAAAACAAACCTATAAACTTACCCATCCTATCTTCCAATATCTTCAACCACTTTTCCCCACATGACCCTGCCCTCTCTCAGGAGCCTGGAGCTTGGCTTTCCCTCTGTTCCCAAAGCTTGGATCCTTTAGTGCTGCATTCATTCATTCCCTCAGCACCGGTCAATGTGAGTCGTGCATGCACAACTTCAGACACAGCAAATGAGATACAATCAGGAAGAAGAGAAAGAGACCATGAAAGAAAGCATCGAAAGAGTGGAAAACATCCAGAAAAACAGGGAAAAAAACCACACTGAGTGGGAGATAAACAGAGAGACAGGTACATGAAGACAGCTACATTTTTATTTTATTTTACTCCATAAGGAAGTTTGTGACAAAAAAATTGTATTGTGTTAATCTTAGTGAAAATAAAACTTTTAAATTTTTATGAAATGGAAGAAAAAATATAAAAGTACTTTAAGACATTGCTACCTGAAAGGTACTAAATGAAGGCAAGTATTATTGTTAGGATATTAAATCATTCAGCGCTTCTAAACTCACTAAATATTTTATAAACTCTGAATTAGAAGGTTTTGAGATCAAACCCCACTCTAAGACTCCAGCACATATCAAGGCAGTACTGAAGGAGTGCTGCACTGCTGGAGGTGCCGTCTTTCAGCTAAGACGTTAAACTGTGGCCTGTTCAATTGGACATTAAAGATCCCATGGAACCATTCCAAGAAGTGTAGGGAGTTCTCCCAGTATCCAGTCAACATTTATCCCTCAATCATCACCCCCCAAAAGCAGATTAACTAGTCACTTACCTCATTTGCTGTTTGTGGGAGCTTGCAGTGTGCAAATCGGTTGCTGTGTTTACCTACATTACAACAGTGACTACACTTCAAAAGTACTTCATTTGCTGTGAAGCACTTTGGGACGTCCTGAGGTTGTGAATTGGCGCCATATAAATGTAAGTTCTTACTTCGTTTAATAGGTTTAAATGCAGATGCATAAAAAATACATCCTTTTCTTGCTTGAAGGCACTTTTGGATCAGGGTGAGCTGCTATATTCTTAAAAATACTGATACAATACTATACAATCTTTTATTATAAGGTGGAGTGACTAAGGTTCGTAGTCACGCCAATCAGTCTGAACTGAAGTAGCTGGACTGACATGAAATATCCTTCAATTCTTATTTCCCCTGCTCTCTATAAGCACATTTCTTTGACTGTTACACTCACAACATCAGTAATGTGTCATTTGACACCTGCCCAATGGAGTAGTGCGAGTCTGGCAGATTCCAAGCGTGTTGTTTGCTTCTCGGAAAACTAATGAATCAAAGGTTTAGACTGAAGGAAGCTCTGCCAGTATCCCAAACGCGATGAACCACGGACACTGGTGGACTTCCAAAGCCACCGGTACACAATACTCTCAGATTTAATGGTGCGGGTCTGGTGACATCATTGATGACACGTTTTCAGCTGGGATATTTAAAGGAGCCTTGGCCACATTGCATTTGAAGGTTCATCTAGGAGTGTGCAGGTAGTGCAATCACTATTCCACTGCTGCACACACCACCAGAGATGACTGCACAGAGGCAGAGGGCTGCAGCCAGGTTCTCCGATGACTCCCTCCATATGCTTGTGGAGGGAGTCAGAGCACGCAGGGAGGTCCTCTTCCCTGCTGATGGAAGGAAGAGACCTCCCCAGCAGAGCAAAGGAGCCTGGCTTCAAATAGCAGAGGAGGTCAACAGCAGTGATGTGTTCAGGAGGACCTGGGTGCAGTGCCGCAAACGTTTCAACGATCTCGTTAGATCTGGAAAGGTGAATACAAAGCCACACTCACCTTCATCCTGCTGTGCCTCTCATCACATCCCCGTCACTCTGCTTCCCCAACCCTACTCCTGCACATCCTTACTCACACCAACATACCTTGCATGTCCACCCATCCCTCTCTGTCCATCTACATACTCACATCCCCATCTGACTAACCACTCCTCACACTCACCCTCATCCTAATGCAATCATACCAACTAACAACACACAAGGAGGCCACTTGGAATTGCCACTCCACTTCATCACAGTCTCCCTCTACAGTTGTAACCTACACATTCCTTACACTCATTCCATCACTCTCACTCAACCTTCTCTTCTTTCCCTCCTTGCAGGAAAAGAGAGCCCACAATAAGAGGGAGAGGGAGAGAACTGGCGGTGGAACCCCATCAATGGCCACCCTGACCACAGCAGTGGAGGCTGCCTTAGAGCTGGCAGGAGCCGCCGAGCACCTGGAGGAGGGAGACGGAGAGAGGGGGACATCTCAGCAACCTGGTGACAGAATTACAGATCATACAGGTACATGGCATACAGCAGTCACTCATATGGGGGCTGATGTCAGCAGACACTGAATGGTCATCATGTGCATAATGGTATCTGTACCCATTCTTCTTATGGCATATCTAACTCATCTCTTTACTCTCCCATAGGTCCATCAAGAGCCCCCCCCCCACCCCCGCTGTCCAGGAGGAAGAGGAAGACGACTCCTCAGAGGAGCCTCCCGCCTCTGAGGGCGCATCATCACCAGACAGAAGCGCACCCAACACCAGCACAGAGGCGCTCACCTCAGTGGGTCCCTCGCGAGATAAGCGTAGTCTTGTCACCTGGTGTGTCACAAGTCACAACCGAGCAACAGCAGATGGTGCAGACAGGGACAGCAGTGGAGACTCCTCATCGGAGGGCGCAGGACTCTCCCAGCTCTGCTCAGCTGCATGTAGACGCTGAGCCTCGGGGGCCATCCACAAAGAGGGTGATCCTGGAGGTGCAGTAAGAAGTGCAGGGGGCTCTGACAGGTTCTGCGAGCGCAATGATTGCCAATGTTCAGAGAATGGAGGAGTCCAGCTCCAACATGAGCACCACCATGTTGCAGGCGATGCCAACTGTAGGCTCTTCCATGGATAGGATGGCCACCTGCATGGAGCAGCTAATGCGCCACTCAGAGGAGCACATGCTATCTATGCAGAATAGATGGAGAATAGATGGCAGAGACTCATAGACTTCCTCTCTAGGAGGGATGTCAGTTTAGAAGTGGGTCCTCATGGCCCTACTGATGTGCAGCATGGTGCTCTCCAGCTCCTTGCTAGCAGGGAAGTGCGGGTGGTCCATGAGGGGGATGATGGTGAGAGGGGCCATGGAAGTGTGGGCTCCTCTCAAAGCGCTCACACTTCTCCCCTGTTGCCACCCCCTCAGTCAGAGTCCCAGATGCCTCCCCAGACAGCGATGGCCAAGTCTATCCCTGCGCAGACGCAGGAGGAGCAGACTTTGGCAGGGCCCTCAAAGGCTCCAAAACCCAGAGGACGACCGCCAAAAGTGTCTAAGCAGTCCCAGCAAGGAAGTGAGGAGGCTGCCTCCACCTCTGCTGAAGCCACAGGGGTAGGACCTCGTAGAAACACTTGAAAGAGAAAGATGACACACAAGTAGATTCACAAGCGTAGCCACTTGGGTGTTTTATTCAATGTTGATGTGAAGTTTCAGTTTATTTAATGTGAACCATGAATTTGTTTCTTTTCAAAATTTGTCTTGGACAAATTTGTGTGCACCGCTGGAAGTGAGTTAATTAGTTGGAGTGAAGGGCCAGACATAACTTTACCTTCAGCAATGGTGGTCAGTGTGAAAGGAATGGCTTGGTCATTGTAGGAATGCTTAATGAAGTTGCTGTAGGGTGTTGCAAACTTGGCGCAGCATGTGGCAGCCATCTGGGTGTAATGCATGAAGTTAAGTAAACATGGCCATGATGAGGCTATCCCTGGCCTCCCGGGCAGCAATGTGCTCAGGTGCTGGTACTCCAACTCCTGCTCCTCCCTGTCTTTCAGCTGATGCTCCTCCTCCTCCTCCTCCTCTGAAGAGGCAGTGCGCTCAGTGTCTTGTTCCTCGTGCAGCGCTAATCCTTGCTGCTGCGCTATGTTGTGCAGTGTGCAGCAGACCACGACAATCCTGGCTCCTCCAGATCGGTCAAGGCATCTGAATCGCATTTTCAGCATGCCTGTTGCCTGCTCTATGACACATCTGGTGGAGATGTGGCTTTCATTATATCTCTCCTTGGCCTCAGTACTTGGCCTCCTCAAAGGTGTCATGAGCCACGTCTCCAAGCAGCCAGCCGGAAAGTCTGTTTGGAGGAGCGAAGAACTGAGGGAGGGCGGACTGGCGTAGGACAAAAGAGTCATGTCAGCTGCCAGGGTATTTTGCACAAACATGCATGATGATCTTCCTATGGTTGGCGACCAGCTACACATTGAGGGAGTGGAAGCCCTTGCGGTTGACAAAGACTTTTGGGTAATGATGGGGTGCCCTGATGGCCACATGTGTGCAGTCGATGACACCCTGCACCCGTGGGAAGCCAGCCAGAGTGGCAAAGCCGAGCGCCCGCTCAGTAACACTGGCGTCATCAGTGGCAAAGTTAATGTAATTGGCTGACTTGTCAAACAGGGCATCGGTGACCTGTGTGATGCATCTGTGGGCGGCCAACTGCGAGATGTAGCAAATGTCGACTGCAGATCCCTGGAAGGAGCCTGAGGCGAAGAAGTTGAGAGCTCTGGTGACTTTGACAGGCACTAGTAAGGTGTGTCCACCCGCTCCTCTGGGCTGCAGTTCTTCCTCCAGCAATGTGAAAATGTCTGCGACGACCTGGCACGATAGCCTGAGCCTCCTGAAGCACTGCTGCTCAGTCATGTTGAGGAAGCTCATCCTCTGCCTGTATACCCTGTGTTGGGGGTATCGCCTCCGGTGGGGTGCAGCCCTGCGCTGATGACGTCTGTCCTGTGCAACATCAGGGCGTTGAGGAGAAGGTTGGTGGTGGTGTTGTTGGTGCTGCTGGTGTGCCTGGTATTGCTGGTGTTCGGGCTGATCGTGGTCAGATTCTGAGGACCAAGGTGAGACAGTATAAACGGCATCCATGCTGATGGAATAGATGGCAGATCAAGTAAATTTGACCGAAGCAATCTGTCAATGGTGAGAGAGGTTCTTCCAATGAGGTAACACTGGATGGAGACTTTGCTGGAAAGACATGCAGCCTGCAGAAAGCTCTGTCTGTGCAGAGAATGCAGTCAGCAACAGTTTCTGCCTGAGGAAAGTGATCAGCTGTGAGGTGGGAGCTTTTAAACTACATTTCATGCTGTCAAGTAATCAGCTGGAGCAATGGCCACTCAACTCTCGCCTCAGGTTGACAGACGTGGATCCCGAGCTGCGTGAATCCCGTGGCCATGCAGGGAAATTTAAAATATAGGGGAATAAAGGCTCTTAAATATCTGTCAACAAGCTGATAATGATTTCAATTAGGTCGCTCACCTCTGCCGGTCGGCTTGCTGCCGCACCGGCAAACATGTCCGTGGGAAAGGCGCGTGGGTGCGGGATGACGGCAGGTTCCCAACCCGCTCCAAATATTTTCAAATTTTCCACCCGCCTCCATTCCCGTCTGCTACCACCCCAGAAAATTCCGGCCATCGTGTCTTTACTTTATATTTATGGTTTACCCTTTTCCCTCTTAACTTCCCCATTCCTCCCTCTTCTCTGTGCCTTCACACCTCGTTAATTCACTCTACAGTAATGGCCCGGAATTTGCGGTGGGCAATAACAGCAAACAAACAGCGTTCGCTGTTATCACCCCTTTGAAACTGACCTCAACTTCAGGATTTAGTGCATGCACATCCTAACGTGGAAATGCTGAAGTTGCAGTCAGTCATTCACTGCTCCGACACTGACTGCTCTGTGCCCGCCCCTCCCCCCACCCACCAACCCGGCAATCAGTGTAATTTTTGAAAACTTCGGCTCTTCCGCGGTAATACCGCTGTTAAATACCCCATTAAAAGTTAGACCCTTTGGATGAGGTATAACTGGGGTTTTAACAGCGTATTGCCTGCTAAACAAAGGTTATAACCCTGAAAAACTCATTTTAATTTTGTGTAGTGTCAAATTTCTCCATTTTAATAAAAATTAAATGTTTTATGAATCTTTAATAAAAACATTTTTTTTTAAAGTTTGTTCATCTTTATTTCAGTCCCAATCTTTGTTTTGCTCTCTATAACATTGAAAAAAAAGTTAGAATCAAAGGAGCTTACTCACTTCCTGGTTCTCGGTCTGTGAGAATTCTGCTTTGTGATTGGCTGCTTAGACAGCTTGTTGACGTCACGGCAGCTCGCGCTGGGGAATCTCCACTACACTACACTGATCTCAACTGCACGTCGAAAAAGCCGAACTTCTCACCACAGAGCTCGCGAGATCTTTGTGGGAAGCTTACTTCGGGGATAGAAGCGAACACCTTTGCTTCGCCACGGACAGCAAATTATGGGCCAATATCTGCAGTGCCATTGTCGAGCACAATGATAAAGAAGCAACAAAACATGACTCGAAATCCATGTGGCCCCTCTGTATTTATGGGAATTCATGGGGAAATTGAGCCCTCATGCTCCTATATACAGAAAAGCAACAGGTCATGTTATTCAGTGGGGATCTGTACTGATTGTTCTTCCTCGCATGGTGTTATCCACCCTCCCACTGAGATGATGTAGTAACCGGTTCCAAGTTTGCGGTGCACTACTCTCGGTTTCACTCTGTGGAGACTTAAGATACGTGTAAAAGTATCAAGTGCCTAAAAATGTTAACTTTTGTTCATGCAGAGCAAGGTAAGATTGAGGCAGAGTGTCTTTCATTTGCTGATGTTGACGGAATGTTACCACGAGTATAATGTGCAGAAACCAGCTCTCCAGCCTGGCCCACCCTTTCATTAACATCAGCCAATGGAGCAGAATATAGCCCACAGAGAGGGAGATAGACAGAGAGAACTAAAGGGCAAAACAAAGTTACAGAAGATCAAAAACAGATCTAAATGAGCCATAAGTAAATGAGAAAGCATGAAACAAGGACAGTTGCCTCCTCATCAAGTACAATTTGGGGAATTTTAACCTGAATAAAATGGTGGGTTGGGGCAGGGGTGGGGAGTTAAAGTATTAAAAACCAAATCCCAACCCCCAACCCGCCAACTTCTGGGTTTAACGGAGGCGGGCAGCCAACCTGCTGCCAGGAGGCAGGTTGGCACTTTAAATATGATAATGAGGCCCTGAAGCCTGGGATTTAACCTGCTGTGCAGGTTTAACTGCAGCCGGCTGGGGATCCTGAGCATCGGGATTCCCAGTGGCTGCAGGGAGTCGTGGACAGCCTCAGAAGCATTCCTTTTGGGCCTGGAGGAGCACGTGTGCTTCCTCCCAGCCACCCAAGCTCACCCACCATCAATCTGCCCCATACAAACAGCACCCCCCTCCCCCTCCCCCGGGATCGGGGATCGGGACCACCCCCCCGGGGATCGGACCCACCCCAGAATCGGAACTCCCTCCCCACCCCGGGCTTGGAACACCTCCCCCCACCCTGGCTTGGGGCTCGTGCCTACCTGTTTGTTGCTGCCTTCTGTCCAGCGTTCCCTGCCCGACTGGAAGGCAGCCTGTCACTCAGGCCCTCTTCCGGGCGGGGACCCTGTCCGTGACAAAACTCCACAGCGTGCAGGGAAACATGAACTTCCCCACTCCAGGCAGGTCAGAAACTTAAAAATTCCAGCTGTTGCCTCTACATTCCATGTGCAATCCTGGCAAACATAAAGCTTACCCGACCCCACCTTGGCCACTGTCCAGAACCAGACTGTTCACAACTTTGGCGTCCTATTTGACCCTGTGCTGAACTTCCGATCCCATATTCTCTCCATCACCAAGACCGCCTACTTCCACCTTCATAATATCATCCATCTCTGCCCTGCCTCAGCTCATCTGCTACTGAATCCCTCCTCTGTGCCTTTGTCACCTCCAGACTCGACTATTCCAACGCTCTCCTGGCCCGCCTCCCATCCCCCACCTACCATAAACTTCAGCTCATCCAAAACTCTGCTGCCCGTATCCTAACTCGCACCAAGTCCTGTTCACCCATCACCCCTGTACTCGCTGACCTACATTTGCTTCTGGTCCAGCAACGCCTCAAATTTAAAATTCCCGTCCTTGTTTTTAAATCCCTCCATGACCTCACCCCTCCCTATCTCTGTAACCTCCTCCAGCCCCACAACCCCCAAGATCTCCGTGTCCTACAATTCTGGCCTCTTCTGCATCCCCGATTTCCTTTGCTCCACCATTGGTGGCCGTACTTTCAGCTGTCAAGGCCCTAAGCTCTGGAATTCCCATCCTAAACCTCTCCGCCTCTCTCCTCCTTTAAGATGCTCCTTAAAACCCACCTCTTTGACCAAGCTTTTGGTCATCTTTCCCAATAGCTCCTTAAGTGGCTCCGTGTCAAACTTTGTCTGATAACGCTCCATTGAAGCATCCTGGGAATTTTTATTATGTTAATGGCGCTATATAACAACAATTTCCTACATTACAACAGTGACTACACTTCAAAACATACTTCATTGGCTGTAAAGTGCTTTGGGAAGTACTGAGGTCGTGAAAGGTCAGTGCAATCTTTCTTTTTTAGAAATGCAAGTTGTTGCCGACCCACTGTATCTGTTGAGGGAAAAATTTTCATAAATATCCGAATCCTCAAAGGTAATGGAACAAACCTCCAGAATACTTACCAATCTGCGGGTCTCCAATTTGCAATCCTTCTCTGCTGCCCGCCACAGACAACACGCTCTCGCCCAGCCCCAGCAGCACAGCACTGCATGTGTCCCATGGAGTACTTGAGCATCTCGGTCTACATCGATTGTTATAACCTCCAATGCCAATCCCACACAGATCATTTTTCCAGCTTCAACTTTTTCTCTAGACTCACGTGAAAGAAAGAAGACTTGGGCCTTTCACAACTTCAGGAGGTTCCAAAGCACTTCACAGCCAACAAAGTACTTTTGAAGTGTAGTCACTGCTGTAATGTAGGAAACGCAGCAGCCACAACCTGCACTGAGATAAGTAACCAGATCATCTGTTTTAGGAGTTGGTTGAGGGATAAATAATTTCCAGGACACCGGGGAGAACTCCCCTGCTCTTCTTCGAATATTGCCATGGGATCTTTTATGTCCACCTGAGAGGGCAGACGGGGACTCGGTTTAAGTTCACATCTGAAAGATGGCACCTCTGATAGTACAGCACACGGTCGGTGCTGCGCTGGAGTGTCAGCCTGGATTAAGTCTCTGGAGTTGGGACTTGAACCCACAACCTTCTGACTCAGAGGCGAGGGTGCTACCCACTGAGCCATGGCGTACAGCAGGTGGGCAGGAAAAAGCATGTGTTAAAATTATTTTTGTGTGGCTAGGAGGGGCAGGAGTGCTCCTCCGGGCTCCACAAGAATAATGTGGGCCTGTTCCGCCTGGGCTCCCCCCACCCGCCCCCCACGATGCCCACTCCCTACCGCAGACCTTCCTTTCTGCTGCCCAGGTCGGCCTCTTGGCTGCCCGATATTGCGCCGACCTTTTCGGGGCGTGCAGCTCGCTAGGTCTACGTTAGTGAGGGTCGGCCCTCAAACTGGACCAGGCCCTCCACCGCAAGTACTGGCCAGCTGGCCCCAACCCTCCCTCTCATTCCATCAGCCTGAGCAGAAGTGATACCCCCACCCCCCCCACATTTACTGTGGCCTCAAAAGTGACCTATATCAGATGCAATAATTTGAGGTGGAGAGAGATAAAAATAAAGGCAGAAAAAGACAAGGAAAAAGGGGCCAAAGAGAAATAGAGAAATGCAGTGAATTAAAAAGAAACTAAAGAATTGCAGGGTGTGGGGTCAGCGGGGGGGGTCAGGATATGAGTTCACGGCAGAGATAGCCGTACGATTTTAAGGACCAACCGCAGTCTGAGTCTTGGAAGCTCCCCCAACACAGTTTGCTCCTCTCAAAATATACCAAGTAATTTCCTGGAAACTGCAATGACTTAAGTCATCGATACTGGAGCTAAAAGGTTTAAATTAGGAGGACAGGTTGCATCAACTATTTCCCTTAAGTATAGAACATTAAGGGGTGATCTAATTAAGATGATTAAAAGAGTTGCAGGGGTAGATAGAGATAAACTATTTCGTCTGGTGGGGGAGTCCAGAACAAGGGGCATAACCTTAAAATTAGAGCCAGGCATCAGGGGTGATGAAACACTTCTTCACATAAAGGGTAGTGGAAATCTGGAACTTTCTGCTCCAAAAAACTGTTAAGACTGGGGTCAATTGAAAATTTCAAAACTGAGATTGATAGATCTTTGTTAGGCAAGGGTATTAAGGGCTACGGAACCAAGGCGGGTAGATGGAGTTAAGACACAGATCAGCCATGATGTAATTGAATGGCTGAACAGGCTCGAGGGACTGAATGGCCTACTCCTGTTCCTAAGTTCCATCGAAGAGCTTTCATCCAATGAGACATAGTCAAGCTGTCTGCATTCCATTCCAAACAAACCCGCAACCTCTAACATCTAGAAGGACAAGGCAGGCACATGGGAACAACAACACCTCCAAGTTCCCCTCCAAGTCACACACCATCCCGACTTAGAAATATATCGCCGTTCCTTTTTCGTCCCTGGGTCAAAATCCTGGAACTCCCTCCCTAACAGCACTGCGGGAGCACCTTCACCACACGGACTGCAGCGCTTCAAGAAGGTGGCTCACCACCATCTTCTCGAGGGCAATTAGGATTGGGCAATAAATACTGGCCTTGCCAGAGATGCCCAGATCCCAGGAACGAATATTTAAAAAAATTCCAACCCAACCCAAACCGATACCATGCCTTTTAGGAGTTCTGTGGAAGGTGTATTTTGCCAACACGCTGAATGAGCATCAAAGACCACATGCACAGACAGGGATTTGTGATTTTATTATGTGCCAGCATAAGTGGCAAAGTAATCTACTTTAAACCTTGAAATCCATTCCCAAAACCAAGAAATAAAAGGCTGGAATTAAACCCTCGTTTGATTTGTGTGAGCATTGTTTGTAGCACAAGGGCCGTACCTAAAACAGAATAATTTTGCCTTTGCGACTTATTCCTCTCACACTGGGTTGCCTGCCTTGGTAATGAATTAAACATAACTGTGGATGAAGGGTACATTAAAACACATGACCATCACTCAAAGCTCCTCACCCAGCAGTCCTTACCTGAAGCAGGTTAATGATTAATATACTGAACAAATTGGCACCAAGTCACTGGAAATCGAGCAGTTATATTTGAATCTTACAAGACACAACTTTTTAAACCGACCTGATCTCAATTTCAAAGTTTAAAGGCAGGGATTCTCTCCTCTCAGCTCTCCGAACATTGAGAGTTTAAACTGCTGGGAGAAAGCTCTGTGCGTGGTTTATCCAGGCATGTGTGGAGCTCTCTCCTGGGCAGCACAGTTAGAGGTCCAGCTAGGCAGGAGCCAAGCAGTGTCAATGGAGTTGTGCCGGGCTGGAACCCGAACTGCAGCTGCCAGTCTCAGACCAGAAGCTGCAGTGTGAATTCATCCTCAGCTGCAAAGGAAAACCTGGCATGTTGAGCTCCACCTAGTGACCAGTTCAAGAGTGGCAGAGGTCCAAGTTCAAATGTGTTGTATGGCAGAGAAAAAATAAATAAATATGTACAACAGCAGCAAAGTAAGTAACCCGAGAAGAAGTAAAATTGATAATTTGCCAGAGTTATAACTGCATAAGTTGAAGATAAGATACTAGATTGATCCCTGGGATGAGAGGGTTGTCCTATGATGAGAGATTGTGTAGAATGGGCCTATACTCTCTGGAGTTTAGAAGAATGAGAGGTGATCTCATTGAAACATACAAGATTCTGAAGGGGATTGACAGGGTAGATGCTGAGAGGTTGTTTCCCCTGGCTGGAGAGTCTAGAACTAGGGGGCATAGTCTCAGGATAAGGGGTAGGCCATTTAAGACTGAGAGGAGGAGGAATTTCTTCACTCAGTTGTGAATCTTTGGAATTCTCTGCCCCAGAGGGCTGTGAATGCTGAGTCTTTAAGTATATTCAAGGCTGAGATAGATAGATTTTTGGACTCTAGGGGAATCAAGGTATATGGGGATCGGGCAGGAAAGTGGAGTTGAAGTTGAAGATCAGCCATGATCTTATTGAATGGCGGAGCAGGCTCGAGGGACCGTGTGGCCTACTCCTGCTCCTAATAGATATGTGAAGAGAAAAAGATTGGTGAAGTCAAGCGTAGGTCCCTTGCAGTCAGAATCAGGGGAATTTATAATGGGGAACAAAGAAATGGCAGACCAACTAAATACATATTTTGGTTCTGTCTTCACAAAGAAGGACACAAATAACCTCCCAGAGATGTCGGGGAACATAGGGTCTGATGAAAGGGAGGAACTGAAAGAAATCAGTATTTGTAGGGAAATGGTGTTAGGGAAATTGATGGGATTGAAGGCCGATAAATCCTCAGGGCCTGATAATCTACATCCTAGGGTACTTAAGGAAGTGGCCCTAGAAATAGTAGATGCATTGCTGATCATCTTCCAACATTCGATGGAATCTGGAACAGTACCCATGGATTGGAGGGTAGCTAATGTTACCCCACTATTCAAAAAAGGTGGTAGAGAGAAAACGGGGAATTACAGACCGGTAAGTGGGGAAAATGCTAGAGTCCATTATAAAAGATGTAATAGCAGAGCACTTGGAAAACAGTGACAGGATCGGACAAAATCAACATGGATTTACAAAAGGTAAATCGTACTTGACTAATCTACTGGAATTTTTTGATGATGTAACTGGTAAAATAGATAAGGGAGAACCAGTGGATGTGGTGTATTTGGACTTTCAGAAGGCTTTCGATAAGGTCCCGCATAAGAGATTAGCATGTAAAGTTAAGGCACATGGGATTGGGGGCAAGGTACTGACTTGGATAGAGAACTGGTTGGCAGACAGAAAGCAAAGAGTTGGAATAAATGGGTCTTTTTCCGAGTGGCAGGCAGTGACTAGTGGGGTACCGCAGGGATCGGTCCTTGGACCCCAGCTATTCACAATATATATTAATGATCTAGACAAGGGAACTAGATGTAATATCTCCAAATTTGCAGACGACACAAAGCTGGGTGGGCGTGTGTGCTGTGAGGAAGATGCCGAGAAACTCCAGGATGATTTGGACAGGTTGGGTGATTGGGCAAAAGCATGGGAGATGCAATATAACATGGGTAAATGTGAGGTTATCCACTTTGGTGGCAAAAACAGGAAGGCAGATTATTATCTGAATGGCAATAGATTGGGAGAAGGGGGAGTGCAACGAGACCTGGGTGTCCTTGTGCACCAGTCGCTGAAGGTAAGCATGCAGGTGCAGCAGGCGTTTAAGAAGGCAAATGGTATGTTGGCCTTCGTAGCAAGAGGGTTTGAGTACAGGAACAAGGATGACTTGCTGCAGTTGTACAGGACCTTGGTGGGACCACATCTTGAGTATTGTGTGCAGTTTTGGTCGCCTTATCTGAGGAAGGATGTTCTTGCCATGTGTTGTGTCTCAAGGGGTTTTATACCCTTACCTATATAACATTTAAGAAGGACTCCGGGGTGGAGAGTTTAGTTAACGGCCATTTTATTTACAATGTGCTTCTTCACTCAATGCACCACATTTCCCATAGTGCATTGCAAATCACCACTACGGTATCCCATGTGGGACAATTCTAATACACATTCAAAATACACAACATATTTCCTCCCCCTTAAAATAGAATGTCCACAAAACAGAATAACTGAAAATGACTATAACTTTGGAAGAGAGGGTAGACTGCCTCTACATTCCACTAACCCTGGGGATTATTCTGCCCCATGCACACGGGTTAGCACTAACTGTAACTAAGGCACTCTGGAGGCTGCCTTTCTCTTTGGGGGTAACGCCTAGTCTCAGGAGCAGGCTCTGGCTGGCTCTCCCGTGACCCTGCAGGCGTGGCTTCCTCCCTCGATGGCACAAGAGTGGATGGTGCCACCGTCTCAGGGTCGGACGACCAGTCCCTGCTGGAGCCCCCAGCAGGTCCTTGATCCTCTGTTTCTTGGGTTATCTGTGGCGACTGTCTTGGCAGTAACTGGTCTACATGCCGTCTCCATGTTCGGTCATCTCCAGTGCGGACTCGGTATGAAACGGGGCCCGTCTTTTGAATGACCGTAGCCGGGACCCACCGCTCCGGGGTGGTGTAGTTACGCGCGAGGACTTTGCCCCCCACCACAAAGTGTCATTCTTTGGACCTCTGAGCTCGTCTGCTGACTTGATCCTGCTGATTGGCGTGCACCACTGCTTCTGTGGACGTTGGCCTCAGCAGGTCAAGGCGTGTCTGTAGCTGCCTTCCCATGAGTAGGTAAGCAGGAGATGCTCCAGTCGTAGCATGAGGCGTGTTTCGGTATTTCAGCAAGAAAGCATTCAGGCACTGCTTTAGAGGAGCATCACTTCTTGCCGCTTTCAACGCGCGTTTCAGCGTTCTGACAAATCTCTCCGCCAATCCATTCATGGATGGATGATAAGGCGCGGAGAACGTGTGCTGGATTCCATTGCTCTTGAGGAACTCCTCCATCTCCTGGGATGTGAACTGTGTTCCATTGTCAGTTACGATCTGCTCCGGCAGACCAAATCGCCCGAACATCTCTCTCAGAGTCTCGATGGTTTTCTTCGTAGTGGTAGTGGACATTACTGCAACCTCCGGCCATTTGGAATGGGAGTCCACCGCAACCAGGAACATCGCTCCTTCCACTGGTCCTGCGAAGTCCAGATGGATCCGTTGCCACGGTGTCGCCGGCCATTCCCATGGATGCAGTGGCGCTGCTCTTGGCGTATCTCTGGTTGTCTCGCATGATGGGCATGATTTCGCTTCAACTTCAATTTCATGATCCAGACCGGGCCACCAGAAGTAGCTTCGTGCCAGCTCCTTCATCCGGACAATACCACAATGTCCTGAGTGCAGCTCGTTGAGGACATGTTTCCGCAGCTTTGGTGGTATGATCACTCGCATGCCCCAAAGGAGGCATCCTGACGTGACAGACAACTCCTTCCCTCTTGACAGGTAAGGTAGGAGCTCAGGTGGTGCGTCTGACACCCGTGATCCGTCTCCTCGCATCACCCGATCCAGCACCTTGGATAGCGTAGGGTCCACTCTGGTCTCTTTCTTGACCTGCCGGGCCATGACAGGGGCATTGCTCACCATGTCAAAGTAGAAAATCTTCTGCTCACAGCCTTCAGAGGGCACAGGCAGCGGAAGTCTTGACAATCCGTCCGCATTGCCATGTGCTGCTGACCTCCAGTATTTGATGTTGTAATTGTGAGCGCTTAACATCAGCGCCCAGCGCTGCATCCTGCACGCTGCCAGGGAGGGTATTCCTGTGTGTGGACCAAAGATCGATGTCAGAGGATGATGATCCGTCAGCAAGGTGAATTTCCTTCCGAACAAGTAGTGATGGAACTTTTTGATTCCAAAGATGATGCCCAAAGCCTCTTTTTCGATCTGCGGGTATTTCACCTCCGCCTTGCTCAGGGACCTTGACGCGAATGCAATCGGCTTCTCTTCGCCTGAGGGAAAGATGTGGGACACGACCGCGCCAACGCCATAAGGCGACGTGTCACAGGCCAGCTGAATCTGCAACGACGGGTCAAAGTGCGTCAACACTCTGGGGTCAGTCAAAGCTGCTTTGGCTTTCTTGAATGCAGCTTTGCACTCCTTCATCCACGCCCAGGCCTTGCCCTGACACAGCAACTCATGTAATGGCTTCAACAGTGATGCCAGCTGTGGAATAAACTTTCCGTAATAGTTCAGGAGACCGAAGAATGACCGCAGCTGGCCGACATTTGTAGGTGCAGGAGCGTCGGCAATGGCTTTCACTTTCGACGGTGCTGTGTGTAGGCCGTCCGCGTCGATGACATGGCCTAGGTACTCCACTGATGGCTTGAAAAATTTGCATTTGTCCTTGCGAACGCATAAGCCACATTCTTCAAGTCTTCCCAGTGTCTTCGTCAGGTTCTGCAGATGCTCGTTGTCGTCCTTTCCTGTGACAAAGATATCGTCGAGATAACATTGTACCCCTGGAATGCCGCTTAAGATCTGGTCCATAGCCCACTGAAACAATGCTGGTGCTGACGTTATACCAAAGGGTAGGCGGCAGTACCTGTAGAGGCCCTTGTGGGTGGTGATGGTGAGGTACTTCTGTGAGTCCTCTTCTACATGCATCTGCAAGTAGGCTTGGCATAGATCAATCTTGCTAAACTTCTGACCGCCTGCTAGACCCGCGAAAAGATCTTCAATGATGGGGAGGGGGTACTGTTCAGCTGAGAGCACAGGATTCACTGTTACTTTGAAATCTCCACATAAGCGAACTGCGCCGTCACTCTTCATCACTGGTACCACGGGTGTGGCCCACTCACTGTGCGAAACCGGCACCAGGACCCCTATCTTGACCAGACGCTCCAGGTCAGCCTCCACCTTTGGTCTGAGGGCGTAGGGAACGTTCCTGGCCTTCAGGAATCGTGGCTGGCTGTCAGGCTTCACCTTGAGTTTGACCGTAATCCCCTTCATACTCCCCAATTCTCCGTCAAAGACAGCCGCATGCTTTGTCAACACTGCCGCTAGCCCCGCCTCTTCGACTGACACCGCATTCACTTTTTTCCAATCCAGATGAATTTTCTCCAACCATGGCCTGCCCATCAGGGATGGATAGTTACCCTTGACCACGTAAACTGGCAGCATCACGGTTTGTCCATTAAGCTCCACCTTGACCTCCGTCTTACCCAGCATTGGGACTGTTTCCCCAGTGTAGGTCTTTAAGATGAGCTTGGCCGGCGTCAGTGATAGGTGGTTCAGTTTTTCTTTGAATAGCTTCTCTGAAATCAAGGAGACAGCGGCCCCCGTATCCAGCTCCATTTTGACCGGTATTCCCTCTAGTAGTGGAGTGACTCCATAGCCTGATGAGCCTCCATTCACCGTTAACACATGGAGATTCAGCTCCCCATCACTGTCTTCCTGTTCTTGTTTCACCATGTGTAGGTTTTTCTTTTTAGAACGCCAGTTGGATGTGTTTCCTTGTTTGTTTTTGTGTGTCTCTGTGTAGGATTGTTTGCTTTGCCCTTTACACACACGTTCAATGTGTCCTTTCTTTTCACATTTCCGACAGGTCAGGTCTTTACACCAGCAGACAGATGGCTGATGACCTGACCTTCCACATCTGTAACACTCTCTGGCGCTCCTTGCATGCTTATCCGGTGTAGCTGCTACCCTGTGCACTCTTGTTGCAGCCCCCAACAGCTGTACATCTTTAGCTGCTAACTCCATAGACACAGCGAGCTCCACTGCTGATTTAAGCGTCAGTTTGTCTGTCGTGAGCAAGCGCTTCTGTGTTGCTTCACATCTTCATCCACACACAAACCTATCACGGACAGTGTCATTTAGAGTTTCACCAAACTCACAATGCTCAGTTAGCTTCTTTAGCACTGCGACATATTCGGCTATGGACTCACCCTCCCCTTGGTTTCGTTTGTGAAACCTGAACCTCTCGGCAATCAGCAGCGGCTTGGGTGCGAAATGTGTTTCCAAAACTTCCACAATCTGATCATATGTCTTAGCGCTGGGCTTATCCGGGTGCATCAAACTCCGTAACAAGCCAAATGTTTTTGCTCCAATCACACTGAGGAACGTCGCCACTTTCACGTCATCTTTAATGCCATTTGCAGTCACAAAAAATCCAAAATGCTCTGTATAAGCACTCCATTGCTCCGCCGTTTCATCAAATGGTCCAAACGCTCCGGTTAGCATAGCCATTTTGTTATCTTTTTTTTTTCTTTACAGTCCTTTTCCTACACTTTAAAAAAAATTTTTACAGTCCTTTTCCTCCACTTCGTTTCACTGTATCGTTACTCTCCCCCTTCTTATTTGTGTAACACACGAACCGCCACCTTTACGTGGTGATTGCATCAGCACTAAACTGCGGGCGCGCCATTAAGAAAAGACAGGAACTTCTTACTTTAAACATCGCCGATTCCAGTGCAAAGTGATGCGCAAGTCCGTCGTCCTCGTCGCCAGTTTTGTTGTGTCTCAAGGGGTTTTATACCCTTACCTATATAACAATTAAGAAGGACTCCGGGGTGGAGAGTTTAGTTAACGGCCATTTTATTTACAATGTGCTTCTTCACTCAATGCACTACATTTCCCATAGTGCATTGCAAATCACCACGACGGTATCCCATGTGGGACAATTCTAATACACATTCAAAATACACAACACCATGGAAGGAGTTCAGTGAAGATTCACCAGGCTGATACCTGGGATGGCAGGAATGACGTATGAGGAGAGATTGGGTCGATTGGGCTTGTACTCGCTGGAGTTTAGAAGAATGAGAGGGGATCTCATTGAAACTTATAAAATTCTGACAGGACTGGACAGATTGGATGCAGGAAGGATGTTCCCGATGGTCGGGGAGTCCAGAACCAGGGGTCACAGTCTAAGGATAAGGGGTAGGCCATTTAGGACAGAAATTAGGAGGAATTTCTTCACCCAGAGAGTGGTGAACCTGTGGAATTCTCTACCACAGAAGGCAGTAGAGGCCAATGCATTAAATATATTCAAGAAGGAGTTGGATATATTTCTTAAGACTAAAGGGATCAAGGGGTATGGGGAGAAAGCAGGGACCGGGTACTGAATTTGGATGATCAGCCATGATCGCATTGAATGGCGGAGCAGGCTCGAGGGGCCGAATGGCCTACTCCTACTCCTATCTTCTATGTTTCTAATACTTATGTTCTCATGTTCTTAAATATGTAAGCAGAGAGGATCAGAAAAGGATCAGCAAGAAGGCACACATTACAAAATAAATAATATGGAAAACGAACTTGCATTGAAGCACCTTATCCTATCCACAAGACGTCCCAAAGTGTTTCACATGCAATTAAGCACTTTTGAAGTGTAGTCACTGTTGTAATATAGGAAAAATGGCAGCCAATTTGTACACAGCAAGATCCCACAAACAGCAATGAAATAATGACCAAATGTTGGTTGAGGGATAAATAATTGCCAGGACACCGGGGAGAACTTCCCTGCTCTTCTTCGAATATTGCCGTGGGATCTTTTACGTATGAGAGGGCAGACGGGGCCTCAGCTTAACGTCTCCTCTGAAAGACGGCACCCCCAACAGTGAAGCATCGAGCTAGATTAGGTGCTCAGGCCTCGAAGTGGGGCTTATTTTCACAGCAAACAGGAGACTGAATTAAAGGGGATGAAACAAAGGACGAGGTATGGATAATTGGGAAGCTGTGAGCCAGCGTTAACCCAACAACAACTTGCATTCATATAGCGCCGTTAATGTAGTAAAACATGCCAAGGCGTTTCACAGGAGCGTTATCAGATAAAAATTGACAGTGAGCCAAAGAGGGAGACTTTAGGACAGGTGACAAAAGCTTGGTCAGTGAGAGAGGTACAGTTGTCAGCTATCCAGGTCTTCAGGAGCCTCTTAAAGGAGGAAAGCTGGAGAGGCCGAGAGGTTTGGAGAGGGAATTCTGGAGCTTAGGGCTTAGATGGCTGAAGGCATGGCCGCCAATTGTGGGGTGATGGAAGCCGGGGATGGACAAGAGGCCAGAATTGGAGGAGCACAGAGATCTCGGAGGGTTGTAGGGCTGGAGAAGGTTACAGAGGTAGGGAGGGGGCGAGGTTAGGGAGGGATTTGAACACGAGGATGAGAATTTTTAAATCGAGGCGTTGGTGGACTGGGAGCCAATGTAGGTCAGCGAGCACAGGGGTGATGGGTGAACAGGTCTTGGTGCTGTCTAGTTGTTAAGCTCCTGGTGAATTGTGAAACACCTCAGTCTTATTCTCTTTTTAATGTTGGTACAGAAACACGGCGGCAGCCCTCAGCCGTTGTGAAGCTGCTGATGTCAGGATGGATCAGTGAGATTCATTCCTGCAGCAGTACAGGTCCACAGTCACCGTTGAATCAGCTCATGCTGGTTGATACGCTGTGCAAAATTGGATAGCTGACAACTGTACGTTTTCTCACTGACTGCGCCTGTTTCATCAGCTGTTACATGGCATAGAAGCGGCTTTGTTCAACTAACAGTAATATAAAATAAGTATTGCTGCTAATTCCCCACACCTCAGTGCAGCATACTGTGATCCTAACCTGCAGCAATGCAATGACAATACCTTACTTATGAAAGGAATTTCACCTGCCTTGGCTGAGTGTCAGCTGTGGCTCAGTGGGTAGCACTCTTGCCTCTGAGTCAGAAGGTTGTGGGTTCATAGTCCCACTCCAGGGACGTGAGCACAAAATCTAGGCTGACACTCCAATGCAGTACTGGGGAAGTGCTGCACTGTCGGAGGTGCCGTCTTTCAGATGAGACGTTAAACCGAGGCTCCATCTGCTCTCTCAGGTGGGCGTAAAAGATCCTATAGCACTACTTCGAAGAGCAGGTGAATTTTCCCCAGTGTTCTGGCCAATATTTGTCCCTCAACCAACATCACTAAAAAAAAAATGGTCTAGTCATTATCACATTGCTGTTTGTGGGAGCTTGCTGTGCGCAAATTGGCTGCTGCAGTTCCTACATTACAACAGTGACTACACTTCAAAAGTCCTTCAGTCCTTTGCCGGTGAGTGCTACCTACTTAATTGGTTGAAAAGTGCTTGGGACATCCTGGGATCGCGAAAGGCGCTGTATAAAGGCAAGGTTTTCTTTCTTGCCTGCACCGTTCTGACACCACGTGGCACTGTAGTCGGCGTCACTCCAGTTGGATGGGAAGACTGAAGTAAAATGAAGGGCGAGTCCATTTCTGTTCACTGGGGCAGAGTTTCCTCTTTTGTGACTGGATGTAAATTATCACTTGGACAGAGCGCACGGCAAGACATGGGCAGAGATCGGCTTGCTAAACTCTGCTTGGTCGTATTCTGGGAGGTTTGATGGTAAAGTGAGGCACCACCATCCTTCGGCTAGTGTCACCAGTGCACCAATGAGATGGGGGAGAGGGCAAGCCCGTTGCCATGACATTTCAAGCAGGGGCCGGACTATAGAGCCTCCAGGCGTATCTGAAACCACTGAGAAGCTGATTACCAGATAAATCTGATTTACCATAGCAAAATACTGCAGATGCTGGAAATCTGAAATAACAACAGAAAATGCTGGAAACACTCAGCAGGTCAGGCAGCATCCGTGGAGAGAGAAAGAGAGTTGACGTTTCAGGTCGATGACCCTTGAAGGGTCACAGACCTGAAACGTTGACTCTGTTTCTCTCTCCACGGATGCTGACTGACCTGCTGAGTGTTTCCAGCATTTTCTGTTGTTAAATCTGATTTACCGTTCGGTATTCATTTGGCGAACTCCCGATGATTTTTTCTCCCTCGGGTGGCTCGCGCCAGTGCCTGGGAATTAATCTTTCATCCCTGGGGACTGCAGGACAATCCAGGAGGGTCGGCATCTCGAGGCAGAGAGGGTTGTGGCCGCAGACATACCACTTTTTGTCCCTTTAAATTAATGGAGAGAAAATTGGACGGGTTGCTTTACCAGCGCGCGATCCTCCTCATCCGGTATCCCTCTGCGAGCTCCGCCCACTAAAGAGGAAAATCTGCCCCATGGAATCACAGAAATGACAGCAAAAGGAGGCCATTCGATCCTTCAGTCCTTTGCCGGTGCTAGCTCATCAAATGAGTGCTACCTACTCTAATTCCAGTTTGCTGTTCTGCAGCTGTAAAGAAAGACTTGCATTTATATAGCGCCTTTCACGACCACCAGACATCGCAAAGCACTTTACAGCCAATGGAGTGTAGTCACTGTTGTAATGTAGGAAACGCGGCAGCCAATTTGTGCACTGCAAGCTCCCACAAACAGCAATGTGATAATGACCAAATAATCTGCTTTTGTTATGTTGGTTGAGGGATATAATATTGGCCAGGACACCGGGGGTAACTCCCCTGCACTTCTTCGAAATCGTGCCATGGGATCTTTTACATCCACGAGAAAGCAGACGGGACCTCAGTTTAACGTCTCATCCGAAAGACGGCACCTCCGACAGCACAGCACTCCCTCAGTACAGCACTGGAGTGTCAGCCTAGCTTTATGTGCTCAAGTCCCTGGTGTTGGATCCGTGGTTCAGTGGATAAATAATCACACGGATGCTGTACATTAACAAATAACAAGTCTTTACTAGAGGAGGGTAGTTTCTAGACTGGGGGTACAGAGGCATGCGCAAAGCTTATATACCGGTGTGGTCACTGCCGGTACTACAGTATACAGGAGCTGTAAAAGTAGTTCTGACTTAAAGGCACATACACTACAATTCCTCCCCTTTTAGATTAGTAATACCCCTAATATTCAAATAACAATTAACATTTCAACATGTACATTAAACAACAAAAGTCCATTTATAGATTCAGCCTTTGGGGTGGCTTCCTGACCCTTTCGAGATAGCGCCTTTCCAGAGGATCTGGTTCTTGGTGCAGAGGCGATTCTGACCCCTTTTCATCGGGTTCCACTGCTACTGGGTCTGAAGTAGATGCTACCGGTATGTCGGGTTCATCCCCAGGTACTCGAGACATGGGGTTGACGCATTCCTGTGACGCTAAGATCTGATCGACGTGGCGTCTCACAATGTTCTCCCCGACATCCACTGTGTACATTAATGGCCCCTGCCTTGTACATATCGTTCCGGGTTGCCACTTCTCTGTTCGATAGTCACGGGCCAAGACTGGTTCCCTACATTGAAGCTCCTTGTCGGCTTCTCATTGATGTGCTGGAATTGTTTGTCCTCAACATTTCTTCGCACATTTGGTCTGAGCAAGTCCAGACGAGATCTCAACCTTCGGTTAAAGAACATCATGGCCGGGGTCTGGTTGGTAACTGCATGTGTCGCGTTTCGGTAGGCTAATAAGAAATTGTCCATCTTATGCTGTAGTGGAATTTCATCGTCGCACATGGCCTTTATCGCCTTCTTAAAGGTTTGTACGAACCTCTCAGCCAATCCATTTGTGGCTGGATGATACGGGGCGGATGTGTAATGCCTTACCCCATTCCTTTTCATGAATTTTTGGAACTCGTCGGACACAAACTGTGGTCCATTATCAGAGCAAATCTGCTCTGGCAAACCGTTTCTGGCAAATATGGTCCGTAGGACTGCAATCGTTTTCTCTGTAGTGGTTGAAGACATTTTTATCACCTCAGGCCACTTTGAATGAGCATCCACTGCTATTAAGAACATTGAGTCCATGAATGGACCAGCGAAATCAATATGCACCCGTTGCCATGGAGAGGAGGGCCAATCCCATGGGTGTAGAGGGGCATGTGGTGGTGCATTTTGGACCTTCTGGCATCCTAAGCAGCTCTTAGTTAGGTCTTCGATTTGTTGATCGATTCCCGGCCACCACACATAAGCCCTAGCTAGGCTTTTCATTTTCACTCCCCCCAGATGACCTTCATGTAGCTCATTTAGCGCACTCTCCCTTAACTTGGGTGGAATCACCACTCTGGATCCACACATCACTGTCCCCTGGCATACTGACAGCTGTTCTCTTCTGGATGAGAATGCTGGCAACAGTGAGTCGCCATGTGTTGGCCATCCCCTCACCGTCAATTCATATACCCGTGACAGCATCGGATCATTGCGGGTCTCCTTCTCTATATCCGCGTTTGTTACTGGCAATCGTTCAATTATTGACGAATAAAATATCTCGATAGGGTCCACTGCTGGTGCTTCCTCCACAGTAGGCAGTGGCAGGCGCGATAGCCCATCAGCGTTCCCATGCTGTTTCGTGCCTTTATATTCTATTTCATATTGATTCGCCCCTAGAAACAGGGACCATCTTTGTAACCGCTCTGCAGTCATCACTGGCACGCCCTTCTTAGGATTAAAGATGGAGACAAGTGGTTGGTGGTCAGTCAGCAAGGTGAACATCTGCCCATGCAGATAGTGGTTGAATTTTTTTACTCCCCATACTAGGCTGAGGGCCTCCCTGTCAATCTGGGCGTAGTTGCGCTCGGCTGAGGTTAGTGACCGAGATGCAAAGGCTACTGGCCTCTCCAACCCGTCTGGGAATTTGTGCGACAGCACCGCTCCAATACCGTAGGGTGATGCATCACATGCCAAACGAATTGGTAGTACTGGGTTGAAATGGGCCAACACCTCTTTTGATGTCATCAATTCTTTACACTTCTGGAAAGCTCGTCTACGTTCGTCATCCCACTTCCATGGTACCCCTGTTTGCAGTAGGGTGTTCAGCGGGTGTAATACCGTAGACAAATTTGGTAAGAACTTGTGGTAGTAGTTTACCAGCCCGAGGAACGACCTCAGTTGTGACACATTTTCCGGTGCTGGAGCCTTGACTACTGCCTCAATCTTGTCAGGGGACTTATGTAACCCCTCTTCATCAATGACGTGGCCACAATACGAGATCTGTTTCTGGAAAAACTCGCACTTGTGGCGATTAGCTCGTAGCCCATAGTCCTTTAATCTGGTGAGCACCTTCTCCAAGTTGGCGAGGTGATCACCGTCATTTTCGCCCGTGACCAAGATGTCGTCCAAATAACACTGGGTCCCTGGAATCCCGTGCAGGACCTGATCCATCGCCCTTTGCCAGATAGCCGGAGCCGAGGCTACTCCAAACACCAGCCGGTTGTATTGATAGAGACCTTTATGAGTGTTGATCGTAAGGTAATGTTTCGAGGCTTCTTCTACCTCCATTTGCAAGTACGCCTGGGCTAGATCAATTTTGGTGAAGCGTTTACCTCCAGATAGCGAGGCGAAAATATCCTCAATTCGTGGAAGTGGATATTGTACCGTGTGAAGGACTGGGTTCACTGTCACCTTAAAATCCCCACAGATGCGGACCTTCTTTGGTTCCCCAGGCGTATTACTCAACGACCTCTTCATTACAGGAACGATGGGTGTAGCCCACTCGCTCCAGTCCACTTTGGACAGTACTCCTGAACGTTCCAACCCTTCCAGCTCTGCTTCAACAGCTGGTCTGATCGCATAAGGCACTGGTCTGGCCTTCAGAAACTTTGAGCTTGCATTTTCCTCTATTTTAATCATTGCTGTTATTCCTTTTAGTGTTCCTAGTCCCTCCTGGAACACTTCTTTTGCGTCAGTTAGCATTTTTGACAGTCGTCCAGGTGTGACGTCGTCATCCTTTTTGGCCTCAACCTTCAGTGCCTGTATGGAATGCCAATCTAATTGTATCTTCCGGATCCACTCACGTCCTAGCAGTGGTGGTCCTCCATTTGGCAATACATATATATCCATTTTAGGTATTTCCTGGCCTTTATATGTCACTTTCACCCTTATTTTTCCTTTGGGGTAGACTTTTTGCCCCGTATATGTCTTCAAGACAATCTCTGTAGCTTTCAAGGGTATGTGTGAAAATAGCCACTTGTAGTCTCTTTGATTTATGACTGTTAGAGCTGACCCTGTGTCCAATTCCATTTCCATTTGGACTCCGTCTATCTTGAGTGTAACCCAGATAGTCTGGTGATCCTCCATTTCGGTTACCTTATGTAGTTTCAGACAACCCAGCTCCTTGCTTCCGGAGTCTGTGTCACTTTTCTGTTCATCTGAACCACTGTCCATCACCTGGTGTACCTTTTTGTACTTCTCCTGTGGAGATTTCTTACTGTTGGTTTTCTTCCCAGACCTGCAGACTCTTGTTATGTGTCCTGCTTTCCCACACTGTCTGCACACTTGGTCCTTGAACCAACAATCTTTCTGGTCATGTGTTGTTCTGCCGCAGCGATAGCACTTCCCTGTTCCATAGGACATTTCATTGGTGCCATATTCTTGCGGTCTCCGTTGTATCTCTGCAGCGCCCCTTGTGGCTGCTTCGTGTGATACTGCCATACTGAAAGCTTTGTCCAGCGTAAGGTCCTTTTCTGATAGAAGCCGTTTCTGGGTTTCTTCACTTTGTAGCCCACACACAAACTTGTCCCTTAACGTGTCTGCTAGTCCCGCTCCAAACTGGCAGTGTTTCGATAGCTTGCGCAGTTCCGTTAGGTACTCAGCATTGCTTTCGTCTTTGTGTTGGTTCCTTTTATGGAACTTAAATCGTTCTGCTATCAGCAGCGGTGTGGGATTTAAGTGGTCCTGTAGGATTTCTACTATGCTTTCAAAATTCTTCTTTACCGGCTTCTCTGGGGTTATTAGATTTCGCAGTAACCCATAAGTTTTTGCACCCATGGAATTTAACAGAACCAGTGCTTTATTAGCATCTGGCACTTCATTCGCCCTGCAGTACACCTCAATACGTTCCACATATGTCGCCCAATCTTCGACTTCATTGTCGAACGTAGAGATACTGCCACTCTTCGGCATCCTTGGGTGTGAGTTAACTATCACAAATGGCGCCTCCCGCTCTTCCCCTTCTTCTCCGCTGGCACAAAATGGCGTTTCCCACGCTTTCCTTCCTTCCCGCGCTCGCCCTTCTTCTCCGCTGCGGCTTCTAAAAATGGCGCCTCCCGTGCTCTTCCTTCTTCTCCGCGGCTCAATGGCGTCTCCCCTTTCTTCGCCCCGCGGACCCTGTTCAGCCCGTGAGCACTGGCTGTGCTCTGCGCATTCTTCTTTTTATATTTTTTGACGCCGCTCAGTCTAGAACCCGGCTGTTTCTTACCCTCTCTCTCTCCGGTTTGTTTTATTTTTCTCGACGCCGCTCGGTGTTCAACCCCCAGCTGCGCCCTGCGCTCTTCACCCTCTGTCTTACCCCGTCGACGCTGCTCGGCTTTCTCTCCGCCGTCGGTCGGCTCCAGCCGCCACTGCTCGGGAAGCGTCTGCGCTGGACCTGTCGTCGGTCTCTTACTGCTCGTTGTGGCTGGGGAACCAAGCCCGGCTCTCCACAGCCTCCCCTGCGAAGTTGGATCTCTGCCTGACTGCTGGGCGGTTGCTCGTGGTCGACGCCCGTGTTCCTGGCCTCGACTATTTTTTTTTTATGTTGCAGGTAGATTCGAATCGATACTCATCGCCACTGTTGGATCCGTGGTTCAGTGGATAAATAATCACACGGATGCTGTACATTAACAAATAACAGGTCTTTACTGGAGGAGGGTAGTTTCTAGACTGGGGGTACAGAGGCATGCGCAAAGCTTATATACCGGTGTGGTCACTGCCGGTACTACAGTATACAGGAGCTGTAAAAGTAGTTCTGACTTAAAGGCACATACACTACCTGGAGTGGGACAACCTTCTGACTCAGGGGCGAGTGTGCTACCCACTGAGTCACAGCTGACACAGCAGATGTACCTAATTATATAGTGGTGTAGTGGTCATGTTACACAACCAGTAATCCAGAGACCAGGACTAACAACTCATTGTGACACAAGTTCAAATCCCACCAGGGCAGCTTCAGAATTTATTCAGTTTTTTTAAAATCTGGTAAAAGTGACCAGGAAGCTGTTGGACAGTCGTAAAAACCCAACTGGGTCACGACCATACTTTAGGGAAGGAAACCTGCAGTCCTTACCCGATCTACATGTGACTCCAATCCCACATTTGCATGGTTGTCTCTTAACTGCCCTCTAGCAAGCCACTCAATTGTATCACCACTTTCTCAGTGCAACTAGGGCCCGGCCATAAATGTCAGCCTAGCCAGCGACGCCCACATCCCGAGAATTAATTTTTAAAAATGAGCTCTACTGCTGAGATTGTATCAATACATTAATAGGAGACCACATTTTTTTAGTTGTTTCACCTCGATTTCAAGTTCCCACCTGTTTTCATACAGTAAAATTCAGTGCAACAACTCGCTCACAAAGCTGTACATCATTTACTGAGGTTGAAGCAGAGATCCTGCCAGTTCAGTTTCTTAAAATCACTCCTAGATGTTTTGTCTTTAACACAATTACTGGGCTCAGCGGTAACATTCTCGCCTCGGAGTTAGAATGTGCAGCGTTCGAGCCCCGCTCCAGGCAGTCCTGACGCGTGGCAATCAGAGCTCTGCATTCTGGGTTTACACCCAGTCGGATACCCACACCAACCACCCCGCCCCCCACCCTCATCAAATGGGTCGTGAGCCCATTAACCCCTCCCGCTGGATAGGATTAACCACCCTATCGACTTGTATAAAGGTGGTTACAGCCAGGGAAGGAGGGTTCACGTTGCAGCCTGTCCGACTGTTAAACAGCCTGCGAATCCTTCCTCTACTTCACACTGTTCTACATGGGAAGACTGTGCGGATACGAAAACACAATTATTTGATGATAATGAATATACTTGATACTGATTATCTTTAAATATATGGCAGATTATATTCTTGTAGCATTGGGCGAAGTACAGAGAGATAAATCGGTTGGGGAAGTGGGGGGAAATCGCACGCCCGTGATGGAGCCCAGCCGAGCTTCCTCTAAGTACATCATCTAGTCAATCCTTTACACCCAAGTGTCACAAGAGGAAAATCTGCCCCATTATATCACACAGCCAAGCAGTAAACTACCTTTACAGTTATAAAGATTGTCAAATATTTATGTTCTGACACAAGAGTGAATTAAGAAAAACAAAGAGACCCATTCCAATGCAGGATATCTCAATCACATTAAGCTAGTAAATAATATTGGATGCACTCCTGGCTGACCTCCCATATTCTACCCTACGTAAACTTGAGGTGATCCAAAACTCGGCTGCCTGCGTCCTAACTCGTACCAAGTCCTGTTCACCCATCACCCCAGTGCTTGCTGACCTACATTGGCTCCCGGTTAAACATAGAAACATAGAAGATAGGAGCAGGAGTAGGCCATTCGGCCCCTTGAGCCCGCTCCACCATTTAATGAGATCATGGCTGATCATCCAAACTCAGTACTCTGTCCCTGCCTTCTCCCCATATCCCTTGATCCCTTTAGCCTCAAGAAATATATCCAACTCCTTCTTGAATATATTTAATGAATTGGCCTCAACTGCCCTGTGTGGCAGAGAATTCCACAGGTTCTCCATTCTCTGGGTGAAGAAATTCCTCCTCATCTCAGTCCTAAATGGCTTACCCCTTATCCTTAGACTGTGACCCCTGGTTCTGGACTCCCCAACCATCAGGAACATCTTTCCTGCATCTAGTCTGTCTAGTCCTGTTAGAATTTTATAAGTTTCAATGAGATCCCCTCTCATTCTTCTAAACTCTAGCGAATATAACCCTAATCGACCCAATCTCTCCTCATACGTCATTCCTGCCATCCCAGGTATCAGTCTGGTGAATCTTCGCTGCACTCTCTCCATGGCAAGAACATCCTTCCTCAGGTAAGGTGACCAAAACAGCACATAATACTCAAGGTGTGGTCTCACCAAGGCCCTGTACAACTGCAGCAAGACATCCTTGTTCCTGTACTCGAATCCTCTTGCTATGAAGGCCAACATACCATTTGTCTTCTTAACCGCCTGCTGCACCTGCATGCTTACCTTCAGCGACTGGTGCACAAGGTCACCCAGGTCTCGTTGCACTTCCCCTTTTGCCTCGATTTCAAAATTCTCATCCTTGTTTTCAAATCCCTCCATGGCCTCGCCCCTCCCTATTCCTGTAATCTCCTTCAGCCCCACAACTCCCCCCCCCCCCCGCCCCCGAGATATCTGCGCTCCTCTAATTTTGCCCTCTTGAGCATCCCTGATTATAATCGCTCAACCATCGGTGGCCGTGCCTTCTGTTGCCTAGGCCCTAAGCTCTGGAATTCCCTCCCTAAACCTCTCTGCCTCTCTACCTCGCTTTCCTCCTTTAAGATTCTCCTTAAAACCTACCTCTTTGACCAAGCTTTTGGTCACCTGTCCTAATTTATCCTTATGTGGATCGGTGTCAAATTTGTTGTCTTTTAACACTCCTGTGAAGCGCCTTGGGACGTTTTACTACATTAAAGGCGCTATATAAATACAAGTTGTTGTTGTAGTGTAATTGGTTATGTTACTGGACTAGTAACCCAGAGACTGGGACTAGTAACCCAGAGACTGGGACTAATAACCCAGAGACTGGGACTAGTAACCCAGAGACTGGGACTAATAACCCAGAGACTGGGACTAGTAACCCAGAGACTGGGACTAGTAACCCAGAGACTGGGACTAATAACCCAGAGACTGGGACTAGTAACCCAGAGACTGGGACTAATAACCCGGAGACTGGGACCAGTAACCCGGAGACTGGGACTAATAACCCAGAGACTGGGACTAGTAACCCAGAGACTGGGACTAGTAACCCAGAGACTGGGACTAATAACCCAGAGACTGGGACTAGTAACCCAGAGACTGGGACCAGTAACCCAGAGACTGGGACCAGTAACCCGGAGACTGGGACTAATAACCCAGAGACTGGGACTAGTAACCCAGAGACTGGGACTAGTAACCCAGAGACTGGGACTAATAACCCGGAGACTGGGACCAGTAACCCGGAGACTGGGACTAGTAGCCCAGAGACTGGGACTATTAACCCAGAGACTGGGACTAATAACCCAGAGACTGTGACTAGTGACCCAGAGACTGGGACTAATAACCCAGAGACTGGGACTAGTAACCCAGAGACTGGGACAAGTAACCCAGAGACTGGGACTAGTAACCCAGAGACTGGGACTAATAACCCAGAGACTGGGACTAGTAACCCGGAGACTGGGACTAGTAACCCGGAGACTGGGACTAGTAACCCGGAGACTGGGACTAGTAACCCGGAGACTGGGACTAGTAACCCGGAGACTGGGACTAATAACCCAGAGACTGGGACTAGTAACCCAGAGACTGGGACTAATAACCCAGAGACTGGGACTAGTAACCCAGAGACTGGGACTAATAACCCAGAGACTGGGACTAGTAACCCAGAGACTGGGACCAGTAACCCAGAGACTGGGACTAGTAACCCGGAGACTGGGACTAATAACCCAGAGACTGGGACTAGTAACCCAGAGACTGGGACTAGTAACCCAGAGACTGGGACTAATAACCCGGAGACTGGGACCAGTAACCCGGAGACTGGGACTAGTAGCCCAGAGACTGGGACTATTAACCCAGAGACTGGGACTAATAACCCAGAGACTGTGACTAATAACCCAGAGACTGTGACTAGTGACCCAGAGACTGGGACTAATAACCCAGAGACTGGGACTAGTAACCCAGAGACTGGGACTAGTAACCCAGAGACTGGGACTAGTAACCCAGAGACTGGGACTAATAACCCAGCGACTGGGACTAGTAACCCGGAGACTGGGACTAGTAACCCGGAGACTGGGACTAGTAACCCGGAGACTGGGACTAGTAACCCGGAGACTGGGACTAGTAACCCGGAGACTGGGACTAATAACCCAGAGACTGGGACTAGTAACCCAGAGACTGGGACTAATAACCCAGAGACTGGGACTAGTAACCCGGAGACTGGGACTAATAACCCAGAGACTGGGACTAATAACCCAGAGACTGGGACTAGTAACCCAGAGACTGGGATTAGTAACCCAGAGACTGGGACTAATAACCCAGAGACTGGGACTAGTAACCCGGAGACTGGGACTAGTAACCCGGAGACTGGGACTAGTAACCCGGAGACTGGGACTAGTAACCCAGAGACTGGGACTAGTAACCCGGAGACTGGGACTAGTAACCCGGAGACTGGGACTAGTAACCCGGAGACTGGGACTAGTAACCCGGAGACTGGGACTAATAACCCGGAGACTGGGACTAGTAACCCAGAGACTGGGACTAGTAACCCAGAGACTGGGACTAGTAACCCAGGACTGGGACTAATAACCCAGGGACTGGGACTAGTAACCCGGAGACTGGGACTAGTAACCCGGAGACTGGGACTAGTAACCCGGAGACTGGGACTAGTAACCCGGAGACTGGGACTAGTAACCCGGAGACTGGGACTAATAACCCGGAGACTGGGACTAGTAACCCGGAGACTGGGACTAATAACCCGGAGACTGGGACTAGTACCCCAGAGACTGGGACTAGTAACCCAGAGACTGGGGCTAATAACCCAGAGACTGCGACTAGTAACCCAGAGACTGGGACTAATAACCCAGAGACTGGGACTAGTAACCCAGAGACTGGGACTAGTAACCCAGAGACTGGGACTAATAACCCAGAGACTGGGACTAGTAACCCAGAGACTGGGACTAGTAACCCAGAGACTGGGACGAATAACCCAGGGACTGGGACTAGTAACCTGGAGACTGGGACTAGTAACCCGGTGACTGGGATTAATAACCCGGAGACTGGGACTAGTAACCTGGAGACTGGGACTAATAACCCAGAGACTGGGACTAGTAACCCGGAGACTGGGACTAGTAACCCAGAGACTGGGACTAGTAACCCAGAGACTGGGACTGGTAACCCAGAGACTGGGACTGGTAACCCAGAGACTGGGACTAGTAACCCGGAGATTGGGACTAGTAACCCGGAGACTGGGACTAGTAACCCGGAAACTGGGACTGGTAACCCGGAGACTGGGACTAATAACCCGGAGACTGGGACTAGTAACCCGGAGACTGGGACTAGTAACCCAGAGACTGGGACTAGTAACCCAGAGATTGGGACTAGTAACCCAGAGACTGGGACTAGTAACCCGGAAACTGGGACTAGTAACCCAGAGACTGGGACTAGTAACCCAGAGACTGGGACTAATAACCCAGAGACTGGGACTGGTAACCCGGAGACTGGGACTAGTAACCCAGAGACTGGGACTAATAACCCGGAGACTGGGACTAGTAGCCCAGGGACTGGGACTAGTAACCCGGACACTGGGACTAGTAACCCGGAGACTGGGACTAGTAACCCAGAGACTGGGATTAGTAACCCAGAGACTGGGACTAATAACCCAGAGACTGGGACTAGTAACCCAGAGACCGGGACTAGTAACCCGGAGACCGGGACTAGTAACCCGGAGACTGGGACTAGTAACCCGGAGACTGGGACTAGTAACCCGGAGACTGGGACTAGTAACCCGGAGACTGGGACTAGTAACCCAGAGACTGGGACTAGTAACCCGGAGACTGGGACTAATAACCCGGAGACTGGGACTAGTAACCCAGAGACTGGGACTAGTAACCCAGAGACTGGGACTAATAACCCAGGGACTGGGACTAGTAACCCGGAGACTGGGACTAGTAACCCGGAGACTGGGACTAGTAACCCAGAGACTGGGACTAGTAACCCGGAGACTGGGACTAGTAACCCGGAGACTGGGACTAATAACCCGGAGACTGGGACTAATAACCCGGAGACTGGGACTAGTACCCCAGAGACTGGGACTAGTAACCCAGAGACTGGGGCTAATAACCCAGAGACTGCGACTAGTAACCCAGAGACTGGGACTAATAACCCAGAGACTGGGACTAGTAACCCAGAGACTGGGACTAGTAACCCAGAGACTGGGACTAATAACCCAGAGACTGGGACTAGTAACCCAGAGACTGGGACTAGTAACCCAGAGACTGGGACTAATAACCCAGGGACTGGGACTAGTAACCTGGAGACTGGGACTAGTAACCCGGTGACTGGGACTAATAACCCGGAGACTGGGACTAGTAACCTGGAGACTGGGACTAATAACCCGGAGACTGGGACTAGTAACCCGGAGACTGGGACTAGTAACCCAGAGACTGGGACTAGTAACCCGGAGACTGGGACTAGTAACCCGGAGACTGGGACTAGTAACCCAGAGACTGGGACTAGTAACCCAGAGACTGGGACTAATAACCCGGAGACTGGGACTAGTAACCCAGAGACTGGGACTGGTAACCCAGAGACTGGGACTAGTAACCCGGAGATTGGGACTAGTAACCCGGAGACTGGGACTAGTAACCCGGAAACTGGGACTGGTAACCCGGAGACTGGGACTAATAACCCGGAGACTGGGACTAGTAACCCGGAGACTGGGACTAGTAACCCAGAGACTGGGACTAGTAACCCAGAGATTGGGACTAGTAACCCAGAGACTGGGACTAGTAACCCGGAAACTGGGACTAGTAACCCAGAGACTGGGACTAGTAACCCAGAGACTGGGACTAATAACCCAGAGACTGGGACTGGTAACCCGGAGACTGGGACTAGTAACCCAGAGACTGGGACTAATAACCCGGAGACTGGGACTAGTAGCCCAGGGACTGGGACTAGTAACCCGGACACTGGGACTAGTAACCCGGAGACTGGGACTAATAACCCGGAGTCTGGGACGAGTAACCCAGAGACTGGGACTAGTAACCCAGAGACTGGGACTAGTAACCCGGAGACTGGGACTAGTAACCCAGAGACTGGGACTAGTAACCCAGAGATTGCGAGTTCAGTTCCCATGGTGGCAGTTTGAGAATGTGATTTCAGTTTTAATAAAAAGCTAGGACCTGTAAAAGCTGTCAGGTTGTGGTGAAAACAGAACTGGAAACTGGCTGTCCATACCCGCTCTGACCTACAGTCCCACACCGACGTGGCTGACCATCGGACGTGCCCCAGCGAGCCACTTGGTTGGATCAAACCGCCCAGGGCAACTAGGGACGGGCGAAAAATTCCAGCATTGCCAATGACGCCCACATCCCGAGAGTGAGTAAAAATGTAGGGTTTTTATAGGACTGTGTTTGGGAATAATAATCTTAAAATTAGGAGGTCACTACTGGCATGTAACATTGAGAAGTCCTGAGGGCAAGTGAATGTCTTAGTTTGTTCATTTCAGATCCGTTATTAAGAGACTGACTGGGTAATAAACATTAGATTGTAGGAGTCTACGTACTCCTAGCAAAAAATACTGAACTCGGAGAGGTTCAACAGAAAAGGTTTAATTGTTGAGACTGCATGTTGAACACAAAAATGGCGTCAGAGACTACATCAAGTCCGACTGCCTTTCATCAGTCCACAGCTTCGACTGCTCCTCCCCCGCTCTGGGCTTAACTATGTTGCAGATCGAGTTTCTTAAAGGTGTGATCCTTCTTAAAGGCATGACGCCTGATTTATAGTCTACGGACCGAAAAGCGGATTGTGTCCTTTCTGTGATCGGTACGCCACAAGATCATTGTTTAGGGGTGACTTCTCCATCTGTTGGAAAAGTAAATGATATCTTTCACAGTAAGCATTTGACCCATCATGGTATGAAAACCTAACGGGCTTTAACCAGCGATGGTGCGCCCCTCTGAGCCTCGAAACCACGGGATCAGCAACATGTGCTCGGTCGTACCAACGACCACACTGTGCCAACATGTTCACCTGTGCGTCCCGTTTAACAAGAGAGCACAGGAGGTATTCTTTACAACCCCTGCTGAAAACGGTAAATCTGCTGCATTGCAGGTTAGCATTTAATTTTTTTTACTGAATTAATGATTATCTGTTTACAAAGTGAGCAGAAAATCCTAACTATTTCTCGGTGTTTTCTGGCCTGCAGGTACAAGTCCACAGTCAGCTCGAGGCTGCGGACTGACTCATCTTGGCTTGCGGTGAGTGGAATTTTACATCCTCCCAGGTCATACAGCCACTCAACAAATGATTCCCTGTGAAAAGCACCTCTGATTTCGCCATTTTACTTGCGTCTTAAGAGTCTCCTGACTGAAAGTCTCTGATTAGGATAGTAAGAACTCTCTCACTGTACAGAGAGCTCCACCCAAACAACATCCCAGCTATTTCAATGATTAAATTAGAGCTAACTTCTGTGCACAGTGCTGATTCTACAGACTCCAGTTGCTGTTAGCTGCGTTCAGACTGCAAGACAATGGTGGCATTGAGCCTGAGGTCTTCCAGCCAGACTACAGTCGGTCGCCCATTAGAAGGCATCTGAGATAAGTCGCGCTGTACTGAGATTACATTCGATCCACCGAACTGTCTCGGTGCGTTCATTGGGTCAGGAGCAGCACTGTATCCAGCAGAGCATGATTCCCACACAAATCTGGGTCTGGGCTATTCACCTCAAAGGAGGTTGAAATTTGAATGGTCAGGAATGCCTCCAACATTGGGAGAATTGTGTGTTGGCAGTTAACAGAACTCCCATTGAGGTAAAAGGAGTACCTTAGGCCTCTGCACGCAACACTTCTGAGCATTAGGCTGATGCCAATTGGTGTCAGCCTTGGCTCAGTTGGCAGCACACTCGCCTCGGAGTTGGAAGGTTGTGTGTTCAAGCCCCACTCCAGAGACTTCAGCACTGAGTGCTGCACTGCTGGAGGTGCGGTCTTTTGGATGAGATGTTGAACTGAAGCTCCACGCGCCCTGTCAAACAGATATCAAAGATCACAAAAATCACCAATTGAAGAAAAGCAGAGGAGTTGTCCTGACCAACATTTACTCCTTAACCAATGTCACTAAAACAGACGATCTGGTCATTTATCTCATTGCTGTTTGTTGGACCTTGCTGTGCATAAATTAGCTCTCATGTTTGCCAACATTACAATAGTGACTGTACTTCAAAAATACGTCATTGGCTGTGAAGCGATTTGGGACATCCTCAGAAGGCCAATGTTTTCTCCTCAATCATATGAGCACAAAACATAAATTGTAAAAATTAAATATAGTATAGAAGGGTTTATATGTAAAATATATTTCAGAAAGTAATGCTGTAGCAGGGCATCGAGCGGTGTCTGCTGTTAGTTAGACTTGTCTTTGCACCCTTCACCCGAAAAATGTCTCATCCGAAAGATGAGACGTTAAACCGAGGCCCCGTCTGCTCTCTCAGGTGGACGTTAAAGATCCCATGGCACTATTTTGAAGAAGAGCAGGGGAGTTATCCCCAGTGTCCTGGCCAATATCTATCCCTCAATCAACATCACTGAAACATTATCTGGTCATTATCACATTGCTGTTTGTGGAATCTTGCTTTCCGTAAATTGGCTGCCATGTTTCCTACATTATCAGTGACTACACTTCAAAAAAAAATTACTTCATTGACTGTAAAGCGTTTTGGGACATCTGGTGGTCGTGAAAGGCGCTATATAAATGCAAGTCTTCCTTTCTTTTTTCAGCTTAAAAAAATTTTGCCCACAAAGTTGCTGGTCGTGTGAGCTGATAACGGTGCAGCGAGGGCAATGGGGCAGCAACCAACCGGGTATCTCCGTAAACAATCAGATTTAAGGTTTGGGAAAATAAACAGCAGAAGGACTGAGAAGGTGTGTAAATTAAAGTGGGCGAATTCAGTGTCAAATCAGGTACAGAAAGAGAAATAAAGAGAGGGAGAAAAAAAGATTGGATTGAGAGAGAAAAAAAGACAGAAAGGAAAGGCAAGAAAAAAATGTAACATTTAAAATTTGACATTTTTAAAACCTGAAGGAATGAGACTCCACATTTGTAATAGTTAATTTCCATTGCCAGAGAGGTTGACTGGCAATAATTAACAATTACCACATTATTAAAAGGGTATTTACACTTGTAATTAAGCCCTATCTGTGGCGAGTTTAGTTCGTATTTACCGCGCAAATACAGCAGCTTCACGCCATTCACTGCAAGTCAATGGTGAGCCTAACAGCAAGATGCCGTTTTCATGAAGCTAACGGCGGAGCGGCGCAACTCGGACAGACACTTTTGGATGTTGGCATTTAACCGCGCATCTGCCCCTCGCCTGAAGTTGCTGTACAATTTACGCATAAATAATGGCGAGCGCCGTTAACCTCACCGTTGTTTTGACAGCAAATTGCGGCCCAATGTCCTCCTGCTGATTACATCTTGGTGCTCCCTCTACTGGATGAAAGTGGTACTGCAGGTTGTGAGACGCAAGTGGTGAATTTCCTCAGGGTTTCTCCCGCTCCGCTGCCGTAAGTTCGATGAAAACCCCGCAGACGTTCCTCCGTTGCTGTGGGAGGTGCAACGAAAAACGTCACCCCCATTGTTTCAGATGGAAAGAGCATCAAATGGGCAATGGGGAGTGCTCCGGGAAAAAGGGAAGCGTATTTTTTCCGCCTATATCCTCTCATGATGCGGAGACAGTAATTATTGAGAATTTCAATAAATCTTAATCACCAAACCTCAAGACTTAAGCCGTGAGCCCATCTCTGATAGCTCACTTGGCAAGGGGTGCTGTTTCTGTTCGGGCTTTCTCCCTAACACGTGTCTCCCATGACCCAGAGCCTGCACCCCTGTACGTGCTGTGTGTGCAGTCATGTGCTCATGTATAGTATTTCGGAAAAAGATCCCATGGAATGCCCACCACATTCTCCTGCCTCCTTTGTTAGTGAAGCACCTTTGGAGGGCAGGGTGTTCTACATTCACAAAACTGGCTCACTGTTGCGTCTGTCCCCATCCTGGAAATGTAAAGGCAAAAAAAAAGTCCTTCAGAACCTATAACAATGTAATAATTTGACTGGTAATGCTAGGGAGAATGGAAACACACACAACCTAGCAATAGTTGACCAAGTGCTTCAAAAGAGCTGATACAGCAGCCTTCCACCTTGCCACTCAAAAACAGTTCTGACTGTGCACCTCACAGCTAGGAGTAAAGGCAAGGAGTTAGGAGCAGCACACAGACCTGTCTTAACTTAAGTGCAGGTGTACCCAATATTCAAGCACTTTTATTACAGGGGGGGAAAACCCTAAAGTATTCAAAAATGCAGTTTACAATACTCATGAATTTAGAAACAGGATGTGAGTATTGAAGACACAAGACCCCCCCCCGCCCAAAAGTCTGATTTCTTTTCACACCTTATTTATTTTATTGACCAGCTTTTTGAAACCTACTGTAAATTCTGTCTTTCTTCGCCTGATAGTGTTAAATATTTTAAATATGGAATTAAACGTGCTATATATACAAATGCAAGTTCTTTCTGTTTCTTTCTAGGGACTTAAATACAACTTTATGAATTCCGTGTTGTAAGTTTAGAGTCTTGCCTTAGATACCCTCTCCTACAGCAGTGCCGCTCATTCCCGTAAGCTTTCTCAGCATCTTATGTTCAGGAGTGAGACCTTTATCAATTTAGGTTGAAGTAATTTTCTGGGTCTATCTTTTCCATAAAGTTTTATTATTGTATGTAGCTCCAAAAGATTATCCCTTAGACTTTTTCCCTTGTACAGTTGCTCCAATATCATAAGATTTAAGCAGACACACACACACACACAGCCCTCAAGAGATGAAGGCTCACACGCCCCCATCACATCGCACACTCAAACACAGAAGCCTCAGGAGAATGAAGGCACTTCCTCCCAGACACTTTCGTCTTTGGGAGATTTGAAACCCTTCCACCCGCCATCACTCACTAATCACCAACGCATGCATAACTTGGGTGTTGCAGGATGCGAAATGAACTCAGTCTAGCAGCTTGGAGGATCATTACATGTCGACATCATGGCTCAGTGGTAGAACTCTCACCTCTGAGTCAGAAGGGCATGCGTTCAAGGTCCATTCCATAGACTTGAGCACATAATCCAGGCTGACACTTCAGTGCAGTACTGAGGGAGTGCTGCACTGTCAGAGGTGCAGTCTTTCGGATGAGATGTTAAACTCGGGTTGTTTGCCTGTTCAGGTGGATGTAAAAGATCGCACAGCACTATTTGAAGATGAGTAGTGAGATCTCCCTGTGTCCTAGCTGACATTCATCCCTCAACTAGAACTAAGAAGAATAGATTTAAGTGGTCATTCATCTCATTTGTTGTTCATGGGGCCCTGCTGTGTGAAAATTGGCTGCTGCATTTTCTGACATAATAACAGTGACTACACTTGAAAAGTACTTCACTGTGAAACCCTTGAAAGGCACTAATTAAATGAAAGTTCTCCCAGTCGCACTCTGCTGGAGGAGATACGCTTGTACAGCTCAGAGTTCCATTCACCACCACATGAATGTTAGTTAAATGTCAGTATTACAGGTGTGCCAGTGGCACTGCTGGCTGTCCGCTAACATCAAAAATTAAGTTTAAAAAAAATGAGTTTCCATTGGGCCATCCAAGAGCGTTTTAGCATTGGCTTCGCCCCAAACGGAAGTTATACTACAATCAGTGCAAAACCCAAGGGGCGTGAGGCTGTGAGAGATGGTCTCACACCACCTACCATAATGTAGGAAGCGGTCAGATTGCTGATCCGACTCCCAAGTTATACTTCCTGTTTAGCATTTGATAGGCATCCTACTAAAATATTGCTTCATATGGGTGAAAACTAGTAGCATAACTGCCTCTCAACATGCCCTGTTTGATGGCAGATAAGAATGCTTCATTAGGCAGCAGACAAAGATGGTATTTAAGAAAACTGACCACAAAGGCTTTACCTTTCATATCACGTTGTTCAATCTTAAAAAAGCCCCACATGCCACGGTTTAATATTATACGTTGCTTCAGTACTTTAGAGTCTGTATTTTGTAACTTAACACAGATGATGATGGCAAAAAGTGATGAAGGAGATTAAATGTATCACAATATTATTTCAAGAATCTCTTCATGCAGTCAATGCCATGAAGCTGCATGAAAGGGATTACTGTTAGGAACAAGCAGCTTATCTTTATAGCTGTTAAACTCATCAACAAAATTACATTCTCTCTTTGATCTCCTTCCTGAAAGTCATCCTTCTTAAAAATCAATAAACTTTCTCTTCACCTATTTTAAAACATTAACTATTTGATCTGCCCATGACGTTCACAAACAACAATAAAAGAACAATTGTGCTCACCTCACACTTTTTAATTATTTCTGACCACCTATCTTCTTGTTTACTCTTTTTCTGTGTCCTCCTTTCTCTGTGTCAGCTGTGGCTGTGGGTAGCACACTTGCCTCTGAGTCAGGAGGTTGTGGGCTCAAATCCCACTCCAAAAAATCTAGGCTGACCCTCCAGTGCAGTGCTGAGGGAGTGCTGCACTGTTGGAGGTGCTGTCTTTCAGATGAGATGTTAAACCAAGGCCCTGTGTCTCTCATGGTGGACATATAAAAGATCCCAAGGCACTATTTCTAAGAAGAGCATGAGGAGTTATCCCCATCAGTCATGGAGCAACAGTAGGCAATTTGCAGCTACACTGCTTGGATTTCAGGTCCTGTCAGGGTCAAGCCG
This sequence comes from Somniosus microcephalus, assembly GCF_052327205.1. NCBI lineage: Eukaryota > Metazoa > Chordata > Chondrichthyes > Squaliformes > Somniosidae > Somniosus > Somniosus microcephalus. Next base: position 79,333,834 of record NC_140994.1, on the reverse strand, counting down.
ACAGATTGGGTCAGTGCACAGGGACAGGTGAGGAGATTCAGTTGGAGAATCAGGTCAGGTTGGATTGGGCAAAGCATAAGAACATAAGAAATAGGAGTAGGCCAATCGGCCCCTCGAGCCTGCTCCGCCATTCAATAAGATCATGGCTGATCTGATCCTAACCGCCAATCTACTATCACAGAGCCATCTCCTGAATCTAACAGAATTAGACACACGAAATAGGAGCAGGATCAGGCTACACGGCCCCTGGGCCCGCTCCGCTACCCACAGGGCCATGTCCGATCCGAACCTAGACTCATATCCAAATTCCTGCCCGCTCCCCGTAACCCTTAATTCCCTTTACTTCTAGGAAACTGTCTATTTCTGTTTTAAATTTATGTAATGATGTAGCTTCTACAGCTTTTTGGGGCAGCATATTCCATGGACCTACCACCCTCTGAGTGAAGTAGTTCCTCCTCATCTCAGTTTTGAAAGAGCAGCCCCTTATTCTAAGACTATGCCCCCTAGTTCTAGTTTCACCCATCATCGGGAACATCCTCCCCGCATCCACCCGATCCAACCCCTTCACAATCTTATATGTTTCAATAAGATCGCCTCTCATTCTTCTGAACTCCAATGAGTAGAGTCCCAATCTACTCAACCTCTCCTCATATGTCCATCCCCTCATCCCCGGGATTAACCGAGTGAACCTTCTTTGTACTGACTCGAGAGCAAGTATGTCTTTTCTTAAGTATGGACACCAAAACTGTATGCAGTATTCCAGGTGCGGTCTCACCAATACCTTGTACAACTGAAGCAATACCTCCCTATTTTTATATTCTATCCCCCTAGCAATGAAAGCCAACATTCCATTGGCCTTCTTAATCACTTGCTACACCTGCATACTAACCTTTTGAGTTTCGTGCACCAGGACCCCCAGATCCCTTTGTACTTCAGTACTTTCCAGTTTCTTGCCATTAAGATAATAACTTGCTCTACGATTTTTCCTGCCAAAGTGCATAACCTCACACTTTCCAGTATTGTATTCCATCTGCCAAATCTCTGCCCACTTACTTAGCCTGTCTATGTCCCCTTGCAGGTTTTTTATGTCCTCCTCACTCACTACTTTCCCTCCCATCTTAGTATCATCTGCAAACTTTGATATGTTACACTCGGTCCCCTCCTCCAAATCGTTAATATAGATTGTAAAGAGTTGGGGACCCAGCACTGACCCCTGCGGAACACTAGTTACCGATTGCCAGTCTGAGAATAAACCATTTATCCCAACTCTCTGCCTTCTGTTAGATAGCCAATCCTCTATCCATGCCAGAATATTACCCCCAATCCCGTGATTTTTTATCTTAAGCAATAATCTTTTGTGTGGCACCTTGTCAAATGCCTTTTGGAAATCTAAATACACTACATCCACTGGTTCCCCTTTATCCACCCTATATGTTACTTCCTCAAAGAACTCCAGCAAATTTGTCAAACATGACTTCCCCTTCATAAAACCATGCTGACTTTGTCCTATTAAATTATGATTATCCAAATGTCCTGTTACTGTCTCCTTAATAATGGACTCCAAAATTTTACCTACCACAGATGTTAGGCTAACCGGTCTATAGTTTCCAGCCTTCTGTCTACTGCCCTTTTTAAATAAGGGTGTTACATTAGCAGTTTTCCAGTCTGCCGGGACCTTTGCTGAGTCCAGGGAGTTTGGGAAAATTATTACCAATGCATCCACAATCCCTACCGCCACTTTCCTCAAGACCCTAGGATGTAAGCCATCAGGTCCAGGTGATTTATCCGCCTTGAGTCCCATTATTTTACCGAGTACCACTTCCTTAGTGATTTTGATCGTATTTAGCTCCTCCCCCCTTATAGCCCCCTGTTTGTCCAGTGTTGGGATATTCTTAGTGTCCTCTACTGTAAAGACTGAAAAGCAGAGACGGTTAGGACCTGACTAAAGAAAATAAGGCCAGTGAAAGGTAATTAGGAAAGAAAATGTAAAGATAAAAGTAAGTAAATACTTAAAAGCGGAGGAGGTCGGGTCAAAATGGTAAGTATGGGCAGAAAGCGAACGTCAAAAAAGCTGTCTGATGGTGTTCTTCTGGAATTGAATGGAGGGTCTCGGATTGGTGCAAGCCCTCACATGGTTAGCATGGTGCAATCAGCAACAGTGGATGGACTCCACAATGTTAAGAGTGTTACATTCACAGATACAAACCTCCATAAATAGGTAGATACTTAAACTGATATATACATTGATAGATCAATCAATGTTTTGGTTAAGTTTTTTATTTGGCTTTTTTGTGGTTGTAGAAACAAACATATTGATGGTTTCTTGTTTGCCTCTACCAAACTCCATCAGAGATTTACCTACCTTAAGTTAATTAATGCAACTCAAATTTCTACTCTACATTCAGCACCCAAACAGTGTCAGCTGTGGCTCAGTGGGTAGCACCCTCGCCTCGGAGTCAGAAGGTTGTGGGTTCAAGCCCCACTCCAGGGACTTGAGCACATAAAACTAGGCTGACACTCCAGTACAGTACTAAGGGAGTGCTGCACTGTCGGAAGTGTCGTCTTTCGGGTGAGATGTTAAACCGAGGCCCCGTCTGCTCTCTCAGGTGGACGTAAAAGATCCATGGCACTATTTCAAAGAAGAGCAGGGGAGTTATCCCTGGTGTCCTGACCAATATTTATCCCTCAACCAACATAACAAACCCAGATTATCTGGTCATTATCACATTGCTGTCTGTGGGAGCTTGCTGTGCACAGATTGGCTGCCATGTTTCCCACATTACAACAGTGACTCCACTCCAAAAGTACGCCATTGCCTGTAAAGCGCTTTGAGATGCCCAGTGGTCATGAAAGGCGCTATATAAATGCAAGTCTTTCTTTCTTTCAAACTACTCCTGCAAAGGTGGCCTAACTAATTTGGAAATTTTTTAGTTAGTAGTGATACTAATTTTTATAGTAATACATTACTATCGATGCTATTAAAATGACCAAGTTAAGTAGCCCAACTGCACAATTTCATCAATGTTACAAAGCAGCTGGGTTTTATTACCATTAATTCAAAGTAATAGCCAATATGCTGCCAAACCATTTTCGTTTTTACTTTCATACTACTGTACAACAATCTCTCTTTTGTCCGAGGCAGTGCTGTGCAATATAAAAGGCCGATGGGTCAAACTCATTGTACTTGATCACTGCATCTTGATGTATTTTGAAATTATTAAGACAAGAATCTTCTGTTCTTTATTAATTTTACATTTTTTTTAAAAAAACAGGATTTTAGAGGTTTCTAACATTAAAAATATTTTCATTAGCAAATTCAATTGATTTTGTTCCTTATCATAATGCAAACTGTCATTAATACATATGCACATTTTAGTGGCTTCATGTGAAGTCGAAGGTAATTTTTGTCAGTCTCAGATTAGTTAAACTTGCTTGAAATGCAGCAAGCACTGAGCCCCTCTGTATAGCAATATACATTCTGCCCCAAGTTGTGGAATCACTAACCCAAGGTTATTGAACTTTGGTTATCACGGTTGTCCTAGATGGCAACACATGCAAATAGTCATAATATTAAATAGCTATGCTTTTATACAGCGCCTTCAGTGTAGAAAAATGTCCCAAAGTGCTTTGCAGAGGTCTAATCGAAATAAAATAGACACTGAGCCAAAGAAGGGGATAACCAAAAGTTTTGTCAAAGAGGTGGGCTTTAAGGAGGGTGATAAAGGATGAGAAGGATGGGTGCCTGAGGCCTAAGCAGTTGAAGGGACAGCCATGAATGGTGAGGCGAAGGAAGGGAAGGATGTATAAAAAGCCAGAATTCAGGAAAGAGGGTTGTAGGACTGGAGATGGTTACAGAGATAGAGGGACGAGGTCATGAAGGGGTTTAAACGCAAGGATGAGAATTTTAAATTGGAGGCATTGGGTGATGGGGAGGACAGGGGTGCTGGGTGAGCCGGGCTGGGTGCTGGATAGGATACGGGCAGCAGAGTTTTGGATGAGCTGAAGTTTATGGAGGGGGGAGGATGGAAGGCCAGCCAGGAGAGCTGAGTCTGGAGGTAACAAAGGCACGGAAGAAGGTTACAGCAGCAGATGGGCTGAGGCAGGGGCGGAGGTGGGGAGGTGGAAGTAGGCAGTCTTTATGACGAAGAAGATCTGGGGTCAGAAGCTCAGCTCGGGTTCGAATAGGTTACCGAGGTTGAAAACAGTCTGGTTTAGCCTGAGACAGTGGCCAGGGAGGGGGATTTCCAATCACTACAGCAGTCCAGTTGCAGTCTAAATGCCACAGCGGTTTCCCATTGCTATGTACAGCAAATATATGAAGCAGTATATTCCATGACTAAGGTAAAATATTACAACCTTACTGAGGCCTCACACACAGCTGTAATACTATATACTTACAATTTTCAAAACCTAAGATACAAGTAACTTGATTCTTCTTTCCCCGAAACCTCTTTTTCCATGTTAATTTAATATTTAATTTTTGCTCTACCTCAAGCAGTGGATTTGAAGTCGTTGTTTATTCTTCCCTCCTCCCTCTTGAAAAATGGCCTTTTTATTCTCAGTTATTTAGATGATTTTATTGTTTTCCCCACCTTGCCTCCCAGGGTGGGCATGCCATTCTCATTAAAGTCATCACCAGTGTAGCCCGTGTGGGTAGTACTGTACCTGCACGGGCGGGTACTGCTCGCTGCCGAGTCTCCAATGACGAGCACCTGGGCAGGAAGTTATTAGCCACGGTCAACAGGGCCTGGCCATTGGTTGGTTCCAGCACCAAAACACCCCAAACATCAGTCTCCCCGCCATCCCCCTCTGCAAAACAAAACACATCTCAACACTACCAGCACAGAATTTTTAATCAAACACTTAAAACTATAAAAATGTAGAAAATGATTTGTTCTTAAAAGTAATATTTCTTTTCACTTCTCTAACCACACATATTTTCTGCCTTGTTGTCTCAGTGCATTCTGGGTACTATAGTTGTCCAAGAGGAGAGGGAAAGCTAAATTTCTCCCAAGTCTAAAAATTAGATCCAGGCATTTCAGGAGTGAGGTTAGGAAACACTTCTACATGCAAGGTGTGGTAGAAGTTTGGAAAACTCTTCCGCAAACAGCAATTGATGCTGGGTTAATTGTTAATTTTAAATCTGAGATTGATAGGTTTTTGTTAACCAATGGTATCAAGGGATATGGGCCAACAGCAGGTATATGGAGTTAGGTTACAGATCAGCCATGATCCCATTGAATGGCAGAACAGGCTCGAGGGGCTAAATGGCCTACTCCTGTTCCTATGTTCATAAGTCCTTTTCTAGCAGCTTGTTATAGTTCTGGGTGAGCAGGGTGAAAGCCATGTCTTGTCTCTATCCTTCCAACACATATGCATACACAGATTTTAACATAGCAGCTGGCAATCATAGCACAGGTGAATTGCCAACTCAAGCCCCATATGTGACCAACTACATATCTCCTGGCTCAGTGGTGCGTCCGTGTGTGGAGGTCTTGTTCTCCCACTCCGAGGGGAAGACGTTGAGTGGACACCCGGCCATTTCCCAAAATCCTTTGCATAGGATCACCAGCTCCTATGTTGAGGCACAAAACACTTCCATCGACTGCTCTGGTGCCGCCGACCTGTGTTGAGTGAAGGCGTTGAAGCGTGCTCCTATTAGCTGCCGTCGCCTTTCTACAGGCATGATGCAAATGCCGCTCTTTACTTGCTGTTCAACATCTCATTTTTCTTAAAGCTACATGCTGTCCTTTGCTTTTGCAGCTCACTGAAAAGTGCCTGATTTGGGGGGCGGGCAAAATAGACTGGTGTTAATGCAGTCTTTATATTTCACTACATGTTCGCATGGTGTTTCAGTAGCCAGTAGCCTGGTTTTAACACCTGGAAGCGATGAGACTTGCTGAAATCCATTATGCAGCATGACATCTTGTCATCATGTACATCATTGCCACAGTTTATATTTACCCTAGCGGCACAAGGCAGTCAAACGATACCACGGTAGAGTTCAGCTGTATGGGCCAGGTTACATTGCCTGCTCCAGCTTCAGACTGAAAAGGAGAGCAGTGTCACCCATGATGTTCAACACGCAAGTGCAGTGATCATATTTCAGAGGACTGCAGGACATCTAGAACCTGTAGCCAGGACCACAAACTGACTGGACAATTGCCACATTGAGGAATACCCTTCCCCCAGGAGCTGGAACGAATAAGAACATAAGAAATCGGAGCAGGAGTAGGCCATTCAGCCCTTCGAGCCTGCTGCACCATTCAATAAGATCATGGCTGATCTACCTCAACTCCACCTTCCTGCACTATCCCAATATCCCTTGATTCCCTTAATATCCAAATGTCTATCAATCTGTCTTGAATATTCTCAATGACTGAGCACCCACAGCTCTGAGGTAGCGAATTCCAAAGATTCACAAACCTCAGTGAAGAAAATTCTCCTCATCTCAGTCCTTTATGGCCGACCCCTTACTCTGAGACTGTGACCCCTGGTTCTAGACTCCACAGCCAGGGGAAACATGCTCCCAGCATCTACCCTGTTAAGCCCTTTAAGTATTTTATACATTTCAATGAGCTCACCTCTCATTCTTCTAACCTCTAGGGAATATAGGCCTAGTCTCCTCAATCTCTCTTCATAGGACAATCTCCCCATTCCAGGAATCAGTCTAGTGAACATTCATTGCACTCCCTCTAAGGCAAGTATATCCTTCCGTAGGTAAGGAGTCCAAGACTGTACACAGTACGCCAAGTGTGGTCTCACCAAGGGCCTATATAATTGCAGCAAGACTTGTTTACTCTTATACTGCAATCCCCTTGGAATAAAGGCTAACTAATATACCATTTGCTTTCCTAATTGCTTGCTGTACCTGCATGTTAACTTTCAGTGATTCATGTAAAAGGACATCCAGGTCCCTCTGAATACCAACATTTCCCAATCTCTCACCATTTAAAAACTATTCTGCATTTCAAGTTTTCCTACCAAAGTGGCTAACTTCACATTTCTCCACAATATATTCCATCTGCCATGTTCTTGCCCATTCATTTAACTTGTCTACATCCCTTTGCAGCCTCTTTGCATCCTCCTCACAAATTACTTTCCCACCTAAGCTTTGTATCATCAGCAAACTTGGATACGTTACACTCGGTTTCCTCATCCAAGTCATTGATGTAGATTGTGAATAGCTGGGGCCCAAGCACTGATCCTTGCGGTACTCTACTACTTACAGCCTGCCAACCCAAAAATGACCCTTTTATTCCTACTCTCTGGTTAATGGACAGAAAACAATCCTCAATCCACGCTAATATATTACCCTCAATCCTATGAGCCCTAATTTTGTTTAATAACCTCTTGTGTGGCACCTTATCAAATGCTTTCTGAAAACCCAAATACACTACAACCACTGGCTCCCCCTCTATTTACCCTGCTAGTTATGACCTCAAAAAACTAACAGATTTGTAAAACACGATTTCCCTTTCATAAATCCTTGTTGACTCTGCCCAATCATATGATTTTCTAAGTGCCCTGTTACCACATCTCTAATAGATTCTAGCATTTTCCCTACTACTGATGTCAGGCTAACTGGCCTTTAGGTCATGTTTTCTCTCTCCCTCCTTTCTTAAACAACGGGATTACATTTGCTACCTTCCAATGCACAGGGACCGCTCTAAATCTAGGGAATTCTAGAAGATCAAAACCAATGCATCCACTATCTCTGTAGCCACCTCTTTTAAAACCCTAGGATGTAGGCCATCTGGTCCAGGGGATTTGTTGGCTTTTAGTCCCATTAATTTCTCCAGTACTATTTCTTTACTAATACTAGTTTCTTTAAGTTCCTCATTCTCACCAGACCCTTGGTTCCCCACTATTTCCAGAATGTTTTTTGTGTCTTCCGTGAAGACAGATACAAAGTATTTGTTTAATGTCTCTGCCATTTCCTTATTCCCCATTATAATTTATCCTGTCTCTGCCTGTAAGGGACCTACGTTTACTTTTGCTTATCTTTTCCTTTTTACATACTGAAAGAAGGTTTTTACAATGTTTTTGTCTCTTGCTAGTTTACTCTCAGATTCTCTTTTCTCTCTCTCCCCATGAATTTTGTGGTCTCCTTTGCTGAATTCTAAAATTCTCAGGCTTACTATTCTTTTTGGCAACATTATAAGCCTCTTCTTTTAATCTAATACTATCGCAAATTAATACTGCAAGGTAAGTATATAATGGCTGTATTATAAAAAGGCAAAAGGTCAGTGGGAATATTGATCAGGCTATTTACTCAAGTCTAAGCATTTTCATAACTACCAGTGTGAGCTGATCATTTTAAATCTACAGGAAGATCCAAATGTATTCCATTTACACTGGTATATTTGACACTGTTAACAGTTGTAAATCTGGTGAAAATCTAAACTGCCAAATGGTATGTGAACGTTGGTTATGGTTTAAAGTGGAAGTAAATAGAAAAATCATCTCGACAGATTCCGAAGCTATTTTAAGAATGCTAACTTCAGGAAAATTTTTCCAAGTTATGTCATGACCACGATTCTATGAACAGTTGGAGTAGATTGATTGCAAACTCCAATCCAAAATGCAATCATTTCTTTTTATTTTTCATACCGTCCCATACCTACCTTCCCTCTTCAAGGCTCTACACTGCCTGTGTGTCGCCGAGTACTGTGCTCACCTCTCCCAAAATTCCCTCTAGGAATCCCTACAATCCAGTTTCTACCCTGACTAACCACCAAGACTACCTTGGTCAAAGTCACTAAAGACATCCTCCGTTACTGCAACCCTGCTGATCATTACCCACCTTAATCACTCTGTCCTTCAACACAACAGACCATTCCATCCTCCTCTACTGTCAACCTCAAAGAGACTGCCATGCCTGGTTCCTCTCTTGCTTATCCCAATGGAGCTATGTCTCCAGCAATGGTTTCTCCGCTCACCTCTGCACGGTTCTCTCAGATATCTCAATGTTCCAACCTTGCCCGCCTCCTTTTCCTTGCATACATGTTGCCCTTCGCCGATATTATCCATAGACATGGGCAGTTTCCGTACCTTTGCTGATGACACCAAGTTCTAATGCTCCACTACCATCACCCTCAATTTAATACCAGTGTTGTCAGAATGCCAAACTGACATCAAATAGTGGATGAACCAGAACATTCTCCAGTTGAACACTGCGAAAACTAAAGCCAATTTATTTGGTTCTCAACAAAAGCTCTGTACATTTGCTTCTGAAGCTATCCCATTCCTGAGCTGCTAACCAAGATTGATCAGCTTTGCTGCCCTGTTGACTCGAAGCGGAGCATCAAACCCCATATTCTATCCACCACAACATTGCCCAACTTATCATGCCACTGAACCCTTATCAATGCTTTCATTACTTCGAGACTACAATTCTTGAACGGCCACCTGAGCTCCCCTTATACAATTCCAACTGATTCAAACCTCTGCCGCTCACATCCTGTTGTGCACAGAGTCCCACTTGTCCATCACCTCGATTCTCACCAACCTACACTTGTTCCATGTCTCCTGACATACCATGTCCTTCCCGTCATTGCCCCCACCTCTGCCTTCACAAATACTTCCAGTTCTAAGTCCCAGACTTTGGCCTCACCTAACCCCCCCCCCCCCCCCCAATTCATAGAAACATAGAAGATAGGAGCAGGAGTAGGCCATTCGGCCCCTCAAGCCTGCTCCGCCATTCAATGCGATCATGGCTGATCATCCAAATTCAGTACCCGGTCCCTGCTTTCTCCCCATACCCCTTGATCCCTTTAGTCTTAAGAAATATATCCAACTCCTTCTTGAATATATTTAATGTATTGGCCTCTACTGCCTTCTGTGGTAGAGAATTCCATAGGTTCACCACTCTCTGGGTGAAGAAATTCCTCCTCATTTCTGTCCTAAATGGCCTACCCTTTATCGTTACCCCTGGTTCTGGACTCCCCCGCCAAAGTCTGTCCAGTCCTGTCAGAATTTTATAAGTTTCAATGAGATCCCCTCTCATTCTTCGTATTTGATAGCAGAACTTTTAACCATCTTAGTCCCAAGCTCTGGAACTCCCTCTCAAATTCTCTTCACCTTGCGACTGCTCTCCTCGACTTCAAATGTCTCCTCATTCTGCCTGTGCTTTTGGCTAACTTTGCCACTAATGCCCATTGATCTCCTATATGAATTACCTTGGGATGTTCCATTACATTGAAGGCGCTATACAAATGCAAGTTGTGTTAATACTATATGAAAATTTGAGTTTTTATTTACATACCATAATTGGAGAAAATTCTTCAGCTGAAAGTTTTGTTGCATTGATTAATTATTTCAGTTTACAAAAAAAAGGCTGTAAAATTTATACTACTGATCTTGCCCACAGGAGAGTTCTCCAACTCAAGAATCTGTGGATCACAAAACTAGATTTGGTTAACATTATTTCAGTCACCACTTGTGTATTTGCAGACTGGTAAATTACATCACTTCTACTGTAGACAACAGGCTCTTCACACATGCCCAACGTGGATGGCAGATACTATTCCCTTCCGTCAAGTAACTAGGATACTATGTCTGGTACATCTGCTGTCACAAACTGTCTTTCTGTAATCAGCAAGTAGAAAAATTCAAAGATCCAATGAATTATTTCAGGGACATACTCCATGTAGATTCCCGAAATATCAGGACTATGAAGTCAGTATTCAACATCGGTTACCAGTATGGTCAATAAAAAAAAAATACATCTCTTAAGAACAGCTTTATTCTTCAGCGTTCTTCTTACTCTGGACTGCCTTGGTTGTGTTTGAAGTTGCAGCTGGCTTGGAGGCATTAGCGGTTGTCGGGATCGTTTTCAGTACGGTTTGATTTGATTTTGCTTTCATCCGCGCCGACCTTTGAGCTCTTCTCTTCTGTTTCACGCGAATAACGTCTTCATGTCCCGTCTCAATCATTTGCTCCTCCCAGGACTTGATTTCGTTCTGGTAACGGATTTTGTCATCCTCGGCCAGCTGTGTGTACATCTAGAAAATAACAGCTGGCGTGAGATATTCATGCATTGGAAGAAAGACAATACTTCTGTTGGCAAAGTGGGAGGGTGTGGAGCATAAACACCGGCACAGGCCAGTTGGGTGGAATGGCCTGTTTCTGTGCTGTAAATTCTATGTAAGTCAGGACCACAAAAACAGAACCGCTGTTTTTTCTGATTTGTCTTTCATAGATTGTTTAATTCTCTTAAGGTTCTTATATTGAAACAAATTCAAGATTTCACCCAGCGGCTTTCATGCCTCTTCTCCCTCCACTCCTACTCAAATGTTGGGGAGGGGAAACAGAGCAGTAATCTTCACCCATAAACACAGCTGGGAAATGAACTATAGTTCACAGTTTTCACTATCCTTTATGACGCTCCTACAATCAGATGAAAACAATTTTAGCTTGGCTCAGGTGGTTGTGGGTTCAAGCATCATGGCAGGTTTTAAACTCAGTGCAGGCTAACAGCGCAGTGCAAAGCTGAGGGCATGTAGCATTGAGGAGCTGCTGCCCTTTGGAAAAAGAGGTTAAACCAGAGTCCCATCTGCCCATTCCTGTGATTTATTTAGCTGGACATTAAAGATCTCACGGCGCTATTCAAAGATTCCGCCCTCAACCTGCACCACCACTGGTCATTCATCTCCTTGCTTTTGTGTGGAGTATTTCCAATGCAGAATAGCTGCTGTGTTTGCCTATGTAACAGTCAATTCAACGGTAATTCATTGTGTGAAGTACTTTGAAATATTTCCGCATGACAAGACATTATATAATGCAAGTACTGGAATAGCTTACACCAGTTTTACACAACAAAATGTAAACATTGACAATATTAATAATATATTGGGTGTGTTTGAACAAATATACCCAATATATATCATTTGTCATGTTGAAGATTGAAAAAACATTTTTAAATCAGTGAAAACCTTTGAATGGGACAAGGAAAGTATGTAAAAGCCAACCAAATAATATCCAGTGAACTGATATACTCATCATATGAATGTTGTTAGCAAAGTTATTGCTATTTCGGAATGAAAGCGTACTTTTCAGAATGTGTACCCAGACCCTTCAGCTCAATTAATTCATCAGAGGACTCACTGGAAAATCTGCTAATCAGAAGGAAAGGGAATACTATTTCTGCTGCAATTGATTACATTCATCACCAAATAAACAGAAGCAAATCATTTGACAGAAGCAAAAAGCATTTGACAGGATTCAGTTTCCGGTAGAGTAACGTACCAACTTTTTCCAGGGAGCTAAACTTGTCTTTTTAACAGAGATTATTCCTGAGATAGTTCAGATTTATGTCCCAAAATGGTTCCATCAATGACTGCTCCAGCTTTGCCCAGTGTCTTAACTGACTGAATACGAGGGCTGTGCATCAGTGGGTGCTCACTTGGCAGTCACCTAGATAGGAGTTAAAATGGATTACCTGAAGATGATGATGAACTACAACTGAACAATGAATATCCTGGGCACCAAATCAGATAACTAATTGACAACAATCTGACCACACTGTCGGCCTTTCCTGGAGCACAGGCTGTATTCACACAAGTGCAGAGTTCTCTCCTAGGTAGGAGAGTTCCAATTGGAGCCAGCCAATATAAACGAGGCACTGCCTTTTCCAGAACTGAGATTGCAGTTACCAGTCTCAGTATAAATGCAGCCTTTGGGCTCTCAGTTGCCAACAGCTCTCAAGTGATTGCACAAAAACAAGAGAATATGACCTTTCCTGCCCTGAAGAAAGCCCAATAATGACTTGAGAGGTGAACTCCACTGAACAAGTAACGGCAATTGGCTTGTCCTAAGATCATTGGGCCATTCAGCCCAGCAAGATTGTGTCACCATTTTGGTTAGCCATGGCAGTACAACTGTTTGAATTTCAATTCCCTGCCTTTTCTCCATATCCTGTAGTACCCTTGCCTCCCATGTACCTACCTCCCTTTGAACACCTTAAATAATTTTGCATTTACAGCTTTCTGGAGCCGTATATTACACACGCCAACACTCCTTCATGCAAATTTCTTGCTGGATTTGCTTTTAAGCGGTTTGGTTTGAATTCTAAAATGCTATTCCCTTATCCTGAATTTGCCTACCAGAGGAAGAATTATTCCGCATTTACTCTGAGAATGTCTTCCATTATTTTAAAAAGCTCAAATCAGGCCACCCTTTAACCTCTTCATCTCTAGGGGCCAGAACCCCAGTTTATACAGTCTCTCAACATAACTCAGTCCCTTCATCCCAGTTACCATACTGGCAAATTGTTGCTGGACTTTCTTCAAGCTTAGTATATATTTCCCGAATCAGGTGTCCAAAATTGAACACATGAGGTCTAAAGCATTCTATTGCCTTGATTGTTCTTTTTGCAATTGCAAATGAGCTTTTAGTAAGTTACATACCAGTACCACTAAATCCCTTCATTTATGGCAAAAAGACAAAGATAAAAGCTCTATATCTGAATGCACGCAACAATCTAACAAGATAGACGAGTTGACAGAACAAAGAGATACAAATGGGTATGATCTGATCGCCATTACAGAGATGTGGTTGCAAGGTGACCAGGGCTGAGAACTGAATATTCCAGGGTATTTGACAATTTGGAAAGGGAAGTGATATTGGCTCAGAAGATCAAGATGTAGAATCGGTTTGGGCGGAGATAAAAAAATAATAAGGGGAAAAAGCCTCTGGTAGGCGTAGTCTAAAGGCCCCCAAACAGTAGCAATACTTTTGGAGAGAGTATAAATCAACACATAATGGAGGCCTGTAAAAAAGGTACAGTAATAATCATGGGTGTTTTTAATCTCCATATTGATTGGACAAATAAAATTGGCCATGGTAGCCTTGAGGAAGAGTTCATAGAGTGTATCTGGGATGGTTTCCTAGAACAGTATGTAATGGAACCAACCAGGGAGCAGGCTATCTTGGATCTGGTACTGTGTAATGAGACAGAATTAATAAATGTTCTCATAATAAAGGATCCTCTAGGAAAGAGTGATCATAGCATGGTTGAATTTCAAATTCAGTTGGAGGGTGAGAACGTTGTATCTCAAACCAGTGTCCTGATCTTAAACAAAGGCAATTACAATGGCATGAGGGCAGAACTGGCTAAAGTGGACTGGAAAAGTAAATTAAAGGGTAAGACAGTTGAAATGCAGTGGCAGACATTTAAGGAGATATTTCATAACTCTCAACAAAAATATATTCCAGTGAGAAAGAAAGATTTTAAGAGAAGGGAGCACCACCCGTGGCTAACTAAGGAGGTAAAAGGATGGTATCAAATTGAAAATGAAGGCATACAATGTTGCCAAGATTGGTGGGAAGCCAGAGGATTGGAAAAAAATTTAAAACCAGCAAAAGATGACTAAAAAAAGAGATGAATTATGAGAGTAAACTGGCAAGAAATATTAAAATAGATAGTAAGAGCTTCTATAGGTATATAAAAAGGAAGAGAGTAGCTAAAGTAAATGTTGGTCCCTTAGAGGATGAGACTGGGGAATTAATAAGGGGAACGGGGAAATGGCAGAGACTCTGAACAAATATTTTATATCTGTTCACGGTGGAAGACACTAACATCCCAATAATGGATAATCAAGGGGCCACAGGGAGGGGGGGAACTAAAGACAATCACTATCACTAAGGAAAAAGTACTTGGTAAAATAGTGGGTCTAAAAGACAAGTCCCCTGGAACAGATGGCCTGCATCCCAGGGTCTTAAAAGAAGTGGCTGCAGAGATAGTGGATGCATTGGTTGCAATATACCAAAATTCCCTGGACTCTGGAGAGGTCCCAGCGGATTGGAAAACCGCAAACGTAACACCCCTATTTAAGAAAGGAGGGAGACAGAAAGCAGGAAACTATATGAGGATATAGAATGCAAAAATAGGGTAACAACTCGCTTCGCATGGCCAAGGACCCTGTCAATCTAAAATGGAGGATCCTGTTAGCCTAAAATGGTGGTGCAATGTCGACATCGCTGAGTCACTTGCATATTGTAAGAGATGATCATGTTAACTCGGGAAAAGCTAAACTGATCTGTGGCTGCTAATATGGCTGGCACCCACAACGTCACACCTTGCTGGTGGAAACAGTGTAGGGCGGAGTGCAGAGGATATACAGACAATAGGCGATCAGAAAACGCATTACCATACTGATTAGGTGATCGTGAAACCATTACCCGCATATTTCCTAAACTATAAACCATTCAGTGAAATGTGACTTCTTTATTTCAAACTGCCAGGCCAGGAAATCAATTTAAATGTGTACGTGCCCAGCTCAGGATTGGTGCAGACTGTAAGATGTGTTAATGTCTTCTCAAAAGCAAGTATAATAATGTGGTACTCTGTATGAAAGACTACTTGCTCTGGTGGAACCTGTCGAGACTCTGCTGGAGTCAGAACTGTGCTGTATCAGAGTAAGTCTCCCGGGACAACAGAATAAAACAACTGTTGAACTCAACCAGTATTCGACTCAGTGTTTGTACTGAACCAGATTGAGGGCAAAAGAATCCGTTTCAACATTTGGTGTCAGAAGTGGGATCTCAACGGACGATCACCGAGAATTCGCGAAATTAAGAGCCGAACTAGTTTTGGACGTGAGAGGAGGAAATGGGCCCCCGGAGTGAGTATGTTTAAATTTACCACTTCGGTTTTCCTCTGATCCGTAAGTCCGATAAAAGTTTTGCCACTCGCTAATTCTTGTGTGGTGTCCCGACGAGATCTGGGTCAATCTGGCGAATACTGTGTAAACTTAGGAAATAAGTATCCAAGTCGGGTAAAGCGCCGGCCTCGTATTTCACTTGGCCCGCTCAGGCTCCGATTGGACTAAAAAGTAGATAAGTGATTTTAGAGAAAGAAAAAAGAATACTTGAAAGAAAGTAAAAAGAGAGAGTCGGGGACTCTAGAGCTATAGCAACTTGTACTCGGGGAGTGCAAGATAAGGGTCGTATAAGTAGAATAATTAGGCTAAGAATACCTGTACCAGGTGGTGACAGAGGCTAAGAATACCTGTACCAGGTGGTGACAGAGGCTAAGAATACCTGTACCAGGCGGTGACAGAGGCTAAAATTACTATTTGACTATAGACGACTCACCGTGTTTTTGTTAAGTCTAAGTATTGTACTGTGTTTTTGTTAAGTCTAAGTATTGTAAGTATTGTAGTGTTGCGTTTCATTTTGTGTGCCGGTATCCGTGAAATATATAAGACACGTGCAAAAAGTAACTCGAATCCTGAAAAGGAACCCTTAGTGTAAAAGAACCATGGGTAATTACCTAGACACAACAAGTGACAAGGGCAGTGCCTTACAAACATTGTGTGACAAATACCCGGACAAAGCCAAACAATTGAGACAACTCTCAGGGGGTTTAAATAAAAAGTTAGGCAGCGAACAATGGCCTCTAGGGGGTCCCAAAAGTTTAGAAACGGTTAAACAAGCTCAAGAAATGATTTGGAAAAAGAACATGGGAAGTAAGACTAAGAAACTAATTGGACTCTGGCGACAGTACTGCCAAGAAATTAAAGACAGTTCCCTATTAGCCAGCTGGCAAGAGAATGCTGTTAAGTTAGGAATAAAGTTAACCGAAGGAGGAAATCCTAAACCCATTGAAATACTTAAGAAAGAATGTGCACATGAGAAAAGGTCAAAATCTGAAATGGCGCCAGATAAAAAGGATAAAAATGAACTACGTAGTTCAATGGTTGGCCTTAGGTTGACCGAGGGAGACGGAACAGATGAGGACTTAAACAATTGGACAATTAGAACTCCTACCGCGCCACCTCCTCAGCCACCCCAATATAATAACATTTATCCCGACCAACCTATTGCAAATCAGACTGGCTTGATCCCTATTACGTCCGTTACCAGTCCACCGACACCCTCCCTTACTGTCCCAAGTCACTCCCCAATCACGCCGATTTCTGATGTTTATATAGACCCTGTTGCTTGTCGAACCCGATCGAAAGATCCAACAAATCCCAAGAAAGACGTGAAACCGGGGAATACCCCTAGTCTGAATTGGCAGAAGAACGTAGACCCAGACAATTAGTACAACATAAACCAGCAAAAGCAGATGACACTGACTCATGTAGTGACCTTACTGATTCTGAAGACAACCTTTCACCCTTAAACAGTTCCGACTCAGAACCCGAAATTAGCCTTACTAAACCAAAACGAACGCCCAGAAATCTGCCGGTAAGAACAATGCCAAACCCGAATGCAGCGGCTGCCGCAGCCAACCCCACCATAGATGTATTTTTCCCTTGGAAACCTAATGAGATAATGGCTATCCTAACCGGTATGCCAGACAGGAAAAAGGCGCCGGCTAGGTTTGTGGACTTTCTTCAAACCACGATACAGGTGTACCATGCAGACTCCCGAGATCTATGGGCTTTGATTCAACAAGTTTTAACTCCTTCCGAACACACTAGATTCTTGGAACGCCTGACTCACCCTAATCATGCCGCTTTAGAGGCCGCCCACGCCCTCACAGCTGATAGGGAGCGACGCATGTTTGCAGCACTCAATGCTACACTCCAAAAACCTATCAATATATCTAATGTCCTAGATACTAAGCCAAAGAAAGATGAGGGACCTGAGGAATTTTTGGAAAGATTCTGTGAGGTTTATCAGGGACAGTCGGGGGACACCAATTATCAAGGAGGAGCCAATTCACCCCAATTCTGCGCCATTCTGATGAACTGTCTTCCGGCTGCTGTGGCGACAGCCATTAAAACCAATAATATGAACTGGGCAGAAAACAGCCCGACTCAAATGACTAGAGCTGCGAAATATTACTGGAAAGAAAGTAAGAGTGCAGAAAGTCAACCCCACGTTAAGGTCAAGGCGGAATATGTAATGAAGCGAGAGGACGTGCCCATACAGCCAAAAGTAGGGCCAGACCTAACCGGATATCAAATGGAACCCCAGTATTGTGTTCCAGGATGGGTAGACTCCCAAAACTATGGGTATTACAATCACCCAACTGGACCCGACGCTCCTGCTTATGGCCCACCCTATGCGCCCCCACAACAAAATTATGGGGGAGGAGGAAGGGGCAGAGGACAAGGACAAGGTCTATGCTTCAATTGTGGTCAGTCTGGCCACTGGAGTAAGGAGTGTCCGGCCAGACAACAAGGAAGGGGAGGTCAGACCCGAGGAAATAGAGGCGGTTGGCAAGGAGGTCGAGGAAGGGGAACATACACGGATTTCTCCCAAACCAATCCGTTTCCACATGTTACAACATGTTACAACCAGATCGAGAACCCCTATTAATGCTTCAGATTCGAGATCAATGGTATCCCTTTTTGGTCGATACAGGGGCCGCTATGTCATCTGTTCAATCAGACCTTAATCTCCCCAAAATCGAAAGAAACTCAAAGCTTATCCGGCTTTCAAGGACAAGTATCTCAGTATGCGATGACGGAAGCAGTCGGAGTAACATACAAAAAGGAATCCGTGATTATGTATACAGATGGCAGTTCTTCAATTGATGAGAAGGGAAAACGAATTTCTGGTTATGCAATTGTGAATCAGGAAGGTGTCACCTTAGAATCAGCAGCCTTTGAATCCCCTTTTTCTGCCCAGCAAGCCGAACTGTTTGCACTCATACGAGCTTGTACTTTGGGAGAAGGATTACGAATCAATGTATATACAGACTCTAGATATGCCTTTGGAGTAGTTCACGACTTTGGACAATTGTGGAAAAATAGAGGATTTCTAACCTCCTCGGGCAGTCCGATCTCACACCGTCAGTTAGTTTCAGACCTCCTGCAAGCCCTTTTACTCCCCAAACAGATAGCTGTGATTAAATGCTCTGCCCATACCACTGGCCAAAACCCAGTAGATATAGGAAACCGCCGCGCTGATGAGGCAGCCAAAATTGCTTCTAGGAGTCACCAAATGATTGTGCCCCGAATTATGAGGCAGACTAAAAATTCCAAAAAGAATCAGTCTACCTCGGAAAAACTAATGCCAACCATCCAAGAGGTGATTAAGTTGCAGGAGGACGCTCCTGATAGTGATAAGCATTTATGGAGAGAATTGGGATGTGTATATAACCCTTTATCAAAACTCTGGACTACTCCCGCAGAACAGACTTGCATGTCTGATGAGTTAGCTCTTTGGGTTATTGAATGTGGATACTTTGCAACTCATTGTGGTGCCAGGGCAGTGGGTGATTTGCTATCAGTACAGTATATAGTAGATTTTACGAACAATCATTAATTTTATTTTAATTGATCAGCCATTGATAGACTACAGAACTCATGCTCGGCCTTGAGAAAGGTGACTGCAGCTTTGCGAGGTCTGGTGTTGTGTTTGGATTGTTTTGGCCTGCCAAAATCCTACTTTTATTATACGATTTCTAATTTTTAATTTTTAAAATTTTAGCTTTAAGTTTTTAACTTTGGATCTTGTGTAAGCAGTTTGTTTTCCAGATTAATAACTAATAAGTCGCATTGATTGATCACGGAGAATCAAGAGGAGGACTTTATTACTGCTTCTGAGCGTTATCCTGCTCGCGGGCGGGGCGTTCAATCGACTGAAGAAATGTGCCGAAGAGATATTCTCCAGTGCAAAGACAAGAATCTTAAAGCTTTCGGATCCTGGAACGTGACTAAATGGGACTTCTGTAATGGACTATTAAAAAAGGAAATCATCAGAAGAAGAAATTGAATTACTAAATATAGAGGGTGAAGCGAGTGAGATGGTAAAGGAGCAAGTGGAGAAGGAATTAATGGAGGAGGAGTATAATAGACTCAATAAGATAGAGATGGACCAGTAGGATGAAGCCAAGAATCACTGGGTACCTTAGATGGTTATCATGGAATGATAAAAGGGGGGAATGAGGATATAGAATGCAAAAATAGGGTAACAACTCGCTTCGCATGGCCAAGGACCCTGTCAATCTAAAATGGAGGATCCTGTTAGCCTAAAATGGTGGTGCAATGTCGACATCGCTGAGTCACTTGCATATTGTAAGAGATGATCATGTTAACTCGGGAAAAGCTAAACTGATCTGTGGCTGCTAATATGGCTGGCACCCACAACGTCACACCTTGCTGGTGGAAACAGTGTAGGGCGGAGTGCAGAGGATATACAGACAATAGGCGATCAGAAAACGCATTACCATACTGATTAGGTGATCGTGAAACCATTACCCGCATATTTCCTAAACTATAAACCATTCAGTGAAATGTGACTTCTTTATTTCAAACTGCCAGGCCAGGAAATCAATTTAAATGTGTACGTGCCCAGCTCAGGATTGGTGCAGACTGTAAGATGTGTTAATGTCTTCTCAAAAGCAAGTATAATAATGTGGTACTCTGTATGAAAGACTACTTGCTCTGGTGGAACCTGTCGAGACTCTGCTGGAGTCAGAACTGTGCTGTATCAGAGTAAGTCTCCCGGGACAACAGAATAAAACAACTGTTGAACTCAACCAGTATTCGACTCAGTGTTTGTACTGAACCAGATTGAGGGCAAAAGAATCCGTTTCAACATTACTATAGACCAGTTAGCCTAACATCTGTTGTTGAGAAAATGCTGGAGTCCTTCATTAAGGAAGCAGTAGCAGGGCATTTGGAAAATCATAATGCAGTCAAGCAGAGTCAGCATGGTTTTCTGAAAGGGAAATCATGTTTAACAAATTTGCTGGAGTTCTTTGAGGGTGTAACAAGCAGGGTGGACAAAAGTGAGCCAGTGGATGTGGTGTATTTGGATTTCCAGAAGGCATTTGGTAAGGTGCCACATAAAAGGTTATTGCATAAGATAAGAGCTCCCAGAGTTGGGGGTAATATATTAGCATGGATAGAGAATTGGCTAACTAACAGAAAGCAGAGAGTTGGGATAAATGGGTCATTTGGCAAACGGTAACTAGTGAGGTGCCACAGGGATCGGTGCTGGGACCTCAACTATTTAAAATCTACATTCATGACTTGGATGAAGGGACCAAGTTTGCGGATGATACAAAGATGGGCGGGAAAGCAGAGGACTCAAAGAATCTGCAAAGGGATATAGACAGGCTAAGTGAGTGGGCAAACATTTGGCAGATGGAGTATAATGTGGGAAAGTGCAAGGTTATCCACTTTGGCAGGAAAAATAAAAAAGCAAATTATTATTTAAATGGAGAGATTACAAAATGCTACAGTTCAGTGGGACCTGAGGGTCCTTGTGCATGAAACACAAAAAGTTAGCATGCAGGTACAGCAAGTAATCAAAAAGACAAATGGAATGTTGGCCTTTATTGCAAGGGGGTTGGAGTATAAAAGCAGGGAAGTCCTGCTACAACTGTACAGGGTATTGGTGAGACCACACCTTGAGTACTGCATAGTTTTGGTCTCCTTATTTAAGGAAGGATATACTTGCATTGGAGGCAGTTCAGAGACAATTCACTAGGTTAATTGCAGAGATGAGGGGGTTGATTTAAGAAAGGTTGAGCAGGTTGGGCCTATACTCAGTGGAATTTAGAAGAATGAGAGGTGATCTTATTGAAACATACAAGATACTGGGGGGGGCTCGCCAAGGTAGATGCAGAGAGGATGTTTCCCCTCGTGGGGAAATCTAGAACTCGGGGGCACAGTTTCAGAATAAAGGGTCGCCCTTTTAGAACTGAGCTGAGGAATTTCTTCTCTGAGGGTTGTAAATCTGTGGAATTCTCTGCCCCAGAGAGCCGTGGAGGCTGGGTCATTAAATACATTTAAGGTGGAGAGAGATAGATTTTTGCAAGATAAGGGAGTGAAGGGTTATGGGGAGCGGGCAGGGAAGTGGGGAGCGGGCAGGGAAGTGGCTTCGAGTCCAAGATCAGCCATGATCTTAATGAATGGCGGAGCAGACTCGAGGGGCCAAGTGGCCTATTCCTGCTCCTATTTCTTATGTTCTTATTTACAGACAACCTCCCAGTACCTCACAATTTGGTTGATAGTGTTGACAATGGGTGTGAACAATTGAATGAAGAATACACCCCTGGGGGATTTCTGTTGCCCACAAAGTCACACTGAAATGTGAGAATGTTGCTAGTGCAATTCGACAGTGGTAAGAAAGAAAGACTGGCATTTATATAGAGCCTTTCACGACCACCAGGCATCCCAAAGCGCTTTACCGCCAATGAAGTATTTTTGAAGTGTAGTCACTGTTGTAATGTTTCTTTCACAATGGTAGACCCTAATGTCAATGGGAGGTGGCGGGAGTGGAATACTCTCCAGTTGAAGGCTTGAACTCGCATCCTATTTTGTGAGCACTTTAAAAAGATACTGTAATTATATTTACATCCAAGCACATACAACACTTCCACGGTTCAACAAATACTTTACAACACAATTAAATTGCAAGATCCTGGTCCCTAATTACACGAGTGCCATCAAAGGACAACCCAAACACCTAATTCTGGGCATCTCGGGTCATGCATCCCAAGGATAAGCCATTGCTTCATTAGAAGAGCAGTATCTCATATGCTGAACACCACAAAAGCCTTAAATCTGTATTCTAATTACAGATTTAATACGTTGCAATGTATTTCTTGTAAAGGGCAAAGCAGCATCTCTCATGGTGTTGTGTAGCCTACCTTAAGTTACAACGTGAGCCCTCTCTCAACATTCTTTGTGTTCACAGCAGATTGCAGTTTCCACAGGCAAATCCACAATGCCTGAGAGTGAAGACTGAATTAAAAGCAAGTGGGAAACAGGAGTAGTGTGCCTCAGGGCTAACGATAGACCCTTGTACTGGGGTAATGTACGAGAAGTTATACGGGATGGTCACTGTACACACCCAACCACTTCCATAGGCAGAAAAACAGTATGTTGTCAGACTATCATTCAGGCTAAAATTACAATGATGATTTATTACATTAAATAAATCTGCACAGAAGCAAAATAAATCAGGTAAACAGTAATACAGTACTTGATTTTAAACTGCTTTCAAAATCAAAAGAACCAAGTATTTGAATTCTTTGCGTCTTTTAACATAGTGTTGTAATGATTCTTATGTAGAGTAGACTTGTCTCCAGGGAGTTATCACACCGTAGAAGATAAACAGCTATACTGAAAGAATCAAGCATCTTAGGCCTGCTGTCCAGATATACTCCTCCCTTCCTTTGATGTGGAAGCCAGCTGCTTTGAAGGATTCCCTGGCTCTGTCCCAACAGGCAGGTAACAATCTATAAATTTTTTAAATCTTACATCAGCACACACTTTCTATCTTCAAAACCTTACTTTCTGTTGTCATTTTGACACTTCTCATTATAAATTCGTATGTTCACGTTTATACTTGAAAATATTGTAATTAAACGCTCCAACCACTAGTGCCACTGTTTTGTATCCCTCAAGTCCTCAGCCTGTACTGCAGAGAAACTGCCATCCTCCAACCAATTCTACTTCTCTGCTTACCAGACTGTGTTTCAAACTGGAGGGAAGTATACAGTGGCGTGCCCCAGGGGTCAGTATTGGGACCACTGTTTTTATTGATGTATATTAATGACCTGGACTTGGGTACACAGGGCATAATTTCATAGTGTGCAGATGACATGAAACTCGGAAATGTAGTGAACAGTGAGGAGGATAGTAACAGATGTCAGGAAGGCATAGACAGACTGGTGAAATGGGCAGACACATGACAGATGAAATTTAATGCAGAGAAGAGTGAAGTGATTCATTTTGGTCGGAAGAATGAGGAGAGGCAATATAAAATAAATGGTACAATTTTAAAGGTGGTCAGGAGCAGAGAGACCTGGGGGGGTGTACATACACAAATCTTTGAAGATGGCAGGAAAAGTTATAGAATGGAATCACAGAATGGGTACAACACGGAAGGCGGCCATTCGAGCCCGTGCTGGCTCTCTGCAAGAACACTTCAGCTAGTCCCACTCCCCCGCCCTTTCCCCGAAGCCCTGCACATTTCTTTCCTTCAGATACTTATCCAACTCCCTTTTGAAAGCCGTGATTGAGTCTGCCCCCACCACCCTTTCAGGCAGAACATTCCAGATCTTAACCGCTCGCTGCGTAAAAAGGTTTTTTCTTACGTCGCCTTTGGTTCTTTTGCCAATCACCTTAAATCTGTGTCCTCTGGTTCTCGACCCTTCTGCCAATGGGAACAGTTTCCCTCTATCTACTTTGTCCAGACCCTGTTGAGAAGGCTGTTAAAAAAGTATATGGGATCCTTGGCTTTATTAATACAGGAATAGAGTATAAAAGCAAGGAAGCTATGCTAAACCTTTCTGAAACACTGTTTAGACCTCATCTGGAATATTAAGTTCAATTCTGGGAACCACACTTTAGAAAGGATGTCAAGGCCTTAAAGAGGGTGCAGAAGAGATTTACTAGAATGGCACCAGGGATGAGGGACTTCAGTTATGTGGAGAGACTGGAGAAGCTGGGGTTGTTCTCCTTAGAGCAGAGAAGGTTAAGGGGAGATTTAATAGAGTTGTTCAAAATCATGAATGGTTTTGATAGAGTAAATAAGGAGAAACTGTTTCCAGTGGCAGAAGAGTCAGTAACAAGAGGACACAGATTTATGGCGATTGGCAAAAGAACCAGGGATGACAGAAGAAACTTTATTTTAAACACAGCGAGTTGTTGTGATCTGGAATGCACTGCCTGAAAGGGTGGTGGAAGCAGATTCAAGAGTAAATTTCAAAAGGGAATTGGATAAATACTTGAAAGGAAAAAAATTACAGGACTACGGGGAAAGAGCAGGGGTGTGGGTTTAATCGGATAGCTCTACCAAAGAGCCAGCACAGGCAGGATGGACTGAATGGCCTCCTTCTGTGTTGTATCATTCTATGATTCTATAGTATAAAATCAAGGTGTTACATAAAAACGAGGAGAGGAAGTAGGCCTTAAAATGGGGACTGAAATATACCCATTATCCCCTTCCCTCTAACCCCGCGTCACCTGAAGATTACACTTAATCTCGACTCCCTGTGTGGAACACCATGGGAAACTGACCAAGATTAATTATTATTTCTATCACCAGTATATCGATATTACTGGCTAAGACAACACTTGAGGTGAAAGAGGAAACAAAAGCCCCAATATTAACCAAACCCTACTGGTGGGAACAGGGCAAGCTCAGGCCAGATGCCCGTTTTACTTTTGAAGTGAATGGAGATGAAATCAGGCGGAGTGTAAAATGGGCCGCCCGACCCCGAACAAGCCCCATTCCCGCTGGGCGGGTTAGGGTAAAATTGGGCTAAAGCCTTTTAGAATTTGCATCTGGTATGACACCCCCTTAATGGCGGTGACAATTTATAGACAATAAGCTCCATTTCTCCACGGAGACAAACTAGCACACGTTATCATTTCACAGGCTGGAAGTACCAACGAGACAAGCTTCGATCAGATTTTGTTTACAGTTCCCCCTCCCATCCCTGTCCTCCAAATCCAGCAGCTAGTCTCCAGCCACTATTGAACTCTGTGCTTTACCCTAGGGCTCTAAGATAAAGGAGATCCAAGAGTAATATTTAAAAATACAATGGTCTAGCTAAAAATTCAAATGAAAAGATGAAGAAAAAGGCATTTTATATTGAGCCCTGCGTCCATTATATTTTATTTAAAATAAAGTTCACAATAATTGGGTAAATTACTCTTGCAAAGTGTGCTTATCAAAAGGTACAACTTGTGACCCAGAATGTAAACACTTTGACACCATATCCAAGGATACAATGTTCAGTCGTGCTAGTTGACCAGATCTATCGCCTTTGGTTTGTAGCTGGTCAGCTACCACAAGTTCCACAGTGGAATTTGTAAGCAACGCCATATGCGAGCATGGAGTATCCTTTTAGATTGTCCACCATGGGACCATAAATTAAAGAACTGCACCCAGGAATAATGTCCTTATATATCACGTCAACTCCAGCCCCAACCTGCACACAGCACTCGGGAAGAATTGCGTCTCAGACTCTTGGCAGCCAGAGAATACTACCAATGGAGCACGAGGCACTCCAGGAGCCAATATCAAGTCATCTTAATATCCTCAAAAATGCAAGTTCAGAGATTCCCATCAACTCGGCAATTGAAATTTGTTTCATCTCGTTAAAGAACCAACTAATAATCACCCAACCAAAAAAAAACTTCAAACTGTCAGAAGTAATTACATAAGAAATAGGAGCAGGAGTAGGCCATTCGGCCCCTCAAGCCTGCTCCGCCATTCAATAAGATCATGGCTGATCTTCTACCGCAACTCCACTTTCCTGCCCTATCCCCATATCCCAATTCCCTTAATATCCAAAAATCTATCGATCTCGGTCTTAAATATACTCAACGACTGAACCTCCACAGCCCACTGGGGTAGAGAATTCCAAAGATTCACCACCCTCTGCGTGAAGAGATTTCTCCTCATCTCAGTCTTAAATGGCCGACCCCTTATTTTGAGACTGTGACCCCTGGTTCTAGACTCCCCAGCCAGGGGAAACATCCTCCCTGCATCTACCCTGTCAAGCCCTGAAAGAATTTTGTATGTTTCAATGAGATTACCTCAAGTATATCCTTCCTTAGGTAAGGAGACAAAAACTGTACACAATACTCCAGGTGTGGACTCACCAGGGCCCTATATAATTGCAGTGAGACATCTTTACTCTTATACTCAAATCCTCTTGTAATAAAGGCCAACATGCCATTTGCTTTCCTAATTGCTTGCTGTACCTGTATGTTAACTTTCAGTGATTCGTGTTCAAGGACACCCAGGTTCCTCTGAACACCAACATTTCCCAATCTCTCAGCATTTAAAAAATACTCTGCTTTTCTATTTTTCCTACCAAAGTGGATAACTTCACATTTCTCCACATTATATTCCATTTGCCATGTTCTTACCCACTCACTTAGACTGTCTATATCCTTCAATACACTGAAGCAATAAAACCTTATTATAAGGCACCAGCGTCAACATATAGTTTGACTAAAGATAGATTATCTTTAAAGATTTCTTACGGTCTCCCAGTAGAACATTATTGGTGGCAGTTATGACTTGGGCTCCCTCCCCAAACACCTTCATTCGTGTTCACAGCTCAAGCCCCTTAGAACCAAAGCTTGGATCTTTATTCTTCACTGTGTAAGTGTTAGTGTCCCCAGGTTTAGCACTTAACACCCAGTAACAGCATATTGCTCACTGGAGAATACATGGGTTGCTACAGTGTTCTATTGTCATCTCAGAAGGCAGGCAGACTAAACTACTAGGGTAGATTTATTTACAGATGAAATAATGTACAGAAGCAAAAACACACAGCACGATGCCAAACAGTATGAGGACCAACCTTACACAATATATGAACTGGTCTGTCTGATTCAATAACATGTAAAAGAAGTCGGAAATCCTTGCAGTTCTTTTCAGCAAGTTCTTAATTAACAGTGTCTCATGCTCACTGGATTGCTCCTGGAGTTCCTGTTCCTACACCCCATGAGGAGACCCAGAAGATTTATAACTCAGTCTTTCTTGGTGCCTTTTTCTTTGACAGCCAAATTATTTCTTCTCAGGAGTCAGGCAATCCAAATGTAAACACGTTGGCTGGACAAGTCGTGAACTGAGGTTTCCAAATGGTGGAATAGTCTTTGATACCCGACAGCAGTTGGAAAACACAACTCTGTCTGTACGCCTGGAAAGGAATGACATGAAATACCCCAAGATCTTATAATTTGATTAACTTGGAATTAAAGGCTTACTAGAGCTTTGAACCAGACACATTGTGGTGTTTCAAGGAAACACTTGGACTCATCGTGGGGCAACCGTAACTTAATATACTGAAATGTATCCATGCTGTCAAAAAAGCACTTGCCTCAGTAGTTTGTTGCTGAATGTTCTACTCCTTCCAGAGCAATTAGAAGCACTTAGTGTTGTGAAAAATGCCACTGACCCAAACAATGTCTCTCACCTTACCTGCACATCACAAACAAATGCACTACTATTAATGGGGGGGTTGGGTGATTCAGGTCTGCCATCACAAAATGCTGTTTGCAAACTCTTTTGCTGCAGCAATCTGACAATCAGGAATTTCATTACATTTGGGGCTTTTAAGTGATTGAACCTTGAACCAAAGGATCCAGGAAAGCCATTGGCTCAGTTTGTCATTTCTGCAGTATCAACTCTGCTTCAGACTCATCCAATGCTGTGGCATCCTCCATTTCAATTTGTAGCCCTGCAGGTGACCATCAGCCCGAGTTAGATGCAAAGTCATGGTGGAATTACGTAGAGCCCCAGTTATGATCATTGGTAAAACTTTCTTGCAACTCAAACATTTTATATAGAATATACAGCACAGAAACAGGCCATTCGGCCCAACCAATCCATGCTGGCGTTTCTGCTCCACTCGAGCCTTCTCCTGTCTTTCCTCATCTAACTCTATCAGCATAACCCTCTATTCCCTTCTCCGTCATATGCTTATCTAGCCTCCCCTTAAATGCATCTATACTATTCACCTCAACTACTCCCTGTGGTAGTGAGTTCCACATTCTCACCATTCTAGCCATGATACCTAATGCAGTGAGCAGTGAGAGAATTCCCCCTCATGGTCTCTGGTTGGCGATTTCCTACGACTACAATATTTTACCAATTCAATTGAAAACTCTCGATTAGAGGCTAGATTTTGGTGCAAGGTAGAAAGTTCCATTAGCGTAACGTTTTAACAAGACTTCCTGGGCAGCTGAATTCATTTAACACTCCCAACTTCATACATCTTTCTTCAGATTGGGCCTGAAAGGCATTGGAACTAATGGGATTTTATTCTTTTCAAAAATTTTGAGGAAGCAGAGTTTTAAAAAGCAATTTCATAAAGTTTCAACTTTTCCATCACCACAAATAGCCATTCATTCCTTGCCTTCTAACTTGTTGGACAGGAAGGCCTAAGCTTGAATATTACTGGAAATGCTCTCGATGCACTCCTGGTTGGTCAGTGGAGACCAGCTGAGCAAGTCGTGGATCAGTTCCGTTTCTCTCTGTCCACTCCCCTTATGTACTCCCCCCAGAAAGGCAAAAAGCTTGACTTCCACACGACAGTCAATGAAATGACCTGACCAATGGTTGATCCAAACAACTCTGACTGATGGACAACTCTAGGACAAGTGACCCTCTGGGTCAGATCAAGTTCCCACCTTCTTGAGTTGCATGTACCCTTTAATACAGACATTAAACATTAATTGAACTGACAATCCATGTTTGCACATGGCAATTTCGGTCACGGCTCATTAGAATACACCACCAGTAGTTTACAGACTGCAGATTTTTGTCTATCACAATACTTCAATTTTTTGCACTCATTAAACAATGTAGTCATCATCCTGGTGCTGGTGAGGAGCTGTTTAATGGACGCTACAGGTTTTTCTTCACTTCTGGTAATTCTGAAGTACTATGACCAGAAAGACTCCCGGATCTGTATTATCTCTGAAATGTTTGTCAAATACTTCACCCCTCTTGCACTTTTTTTTTTGTAATTTATCAACTTTTCTGGGCTCAAAGTGGGGGAAGTGGAACACTTCCCATTTCAGCCACTCTGCTTCAGACAAGAGCAACCCCCTACTGCCCCATGGTGATATTTGTTCTCATTTCCCGCACGAATCATCCTTCAACCCGCCTGAATAAATGTAAGTTTGCAATAAATTAGGAACAGTTTTGGGGTGTGAGCCCCTGGCTACTGGGTAGTGGACCAAGACTACACAAGCTCATTTCACACAGAAGCCTTACCACCAGCAGACAGAGGAGGCTTCGATCGCATCGGTCAGGACTGGATTTGAACCCAGGTTGCAGATGTGAAAAGGCCAATGTCTAGCCCACTGTTTCTTTAGACTACTTAATAAAGAGGGAGGGAGAAAAAAGAAAACAGGAAAGGTAGTAGAGAGCACAAATTGACAGAAAATTGTGCTGGAGCAGAAACACTGAGTCAGTTCGTAAATTAAGATGAGGGAATTACCAGGTAACTACCACAGTTATACACTAATTTAGTTTGAAATGCAAACAAAAGTCACTCCTACCTGTTTCTGCATATCAGACAGCCGATGCCACTCATCCTGCAGGTTTTTCAGTTTTGCCTAAAAATACAAACCTTTTAGGATTTTATCAAAGCATATGAACATTTTCCCAATTTCTAATCAGGACAAACAAAACAAGACAGAACACAACCAACACGTGCAGCACTGGATAGGATCCCGATCAAATAACGCAGATTGGTTTGAAGAAGAAATTGCCAACTTTGGGAATCCAAATGTAGTCTGGATATCCAATTCAAATGCCACAAGGAAACATTTCCAAGCTACCCATCGCATTAAATCCAACAATTCACGTCTGGATCCAACATCCCCCCACTGAAAAATTTAAAACTGCATAGAACTACTTTACTTCTACAGCAGAATAAGCAACATATAAAAGATTAGCGATTGTGCTGAACTGATCAATATAAAAAAGTTACTGTTTTATGTGAACTAGTCTGAGAAGATACAAAGTTTAGAAATGAAGGATAATTGCTCGCCCTTGCCGGAGGGCAATAATGATGCACTGGGATTGGGGTTTCACTGAGTCACAGGCCATACTTCACCCAAGTATGAAACCCATCGACACTGGTGGAATTGAAGGCTCTCGAAGGATTCTACACAATGAGTTTTGGCGGTCTCAATCCAGTTCCTTTTGAATGCAAAATCACAGCATAAAACCGCCCTAATTTGACATTCAAGAAAAGTGGCCTTAAAAACGGTGTTTGAAGACATGCGGAGCCACGGGAAAAGCTAAAGAGTTAATAGAAGCATTCTGGGAGCTGCAGGCAACCGTCTTAGAACAAAGGACACGTACACCTAGTGGCTGGCCCCAAATTAATGAATGGCGTTGGGTAGACCAAGGTTGCCATGGTCATAAACCTACAGGTACCAGATGGGTTAAACTGTCTGGGTGAAATAAGCAATACCTGGGAGTGGCCCAAAGGAAAGCTAATTTTATTTGGTGTTCAGTTTATCAGTATTTAAGGCAGGAAAGTAAAAGGAGTTCAGCAGTTCACAAACAAGCCTGGTTCCCATCAAATAACTGAAATTTGCTCATTATAAGTCCTTGCCATCAGTCTGTTTAAGGTGACTGACACCCAAGGGTGAATCCTTCAATAAAATGTTATCTTGATTGGTCAAACATCAAAATAGGTGAAATGGGGTCCTTCAGTGTGAAATTGTGCTTTTGACACCCAAACCAGGAGAAATTAAGTTTGGAGAAATCTGCATATTCGAGTTTAACAAGCTAGTCTTCAAAGTAGAGAAGGTGTGAAGACAAAGTTGGAGATTTAGGCAGTTTAATTTGATAAGAGCAAACACTTAAACGTATCACTCTGCTACATGACGTCTAAAAATAGAGTAGATAGAGATTAGGATTCAGATATAGTTCTGAAACGAGGTAGAGTTCCATTCCCCAGTGCGGATATCCATTGCCTTAGTAAACACAAAAAAATGGCATAACAATCAGTTTCATATACCTTACCTACTTTAACTTCAAAAGAAGCTTGATCTAAAATGGAATTTAAATACAGAT
Source organism: Somniosus microcephalus (assembly GCF_052327205.1). Classification (NCBI taxonomy): domain Eukaryota; kingdom Metazoa; phylum Chordata; class Chondrichthyes; order Squaliformes; family Somniosidae; genus Somniosus; species Somniosus microcephalus. The sequence goes on along the minus strand of NC_140994.1, from coordinate 79,302,352 downwards.
CTGTATCGTGCACCCACATTCCAACTCTCAAACAGTACTAAATGGTATCACTTTCACTTATAAATCTTTTGAGGCTACACTCCTCATTATGTACCTTTTTCTTAAGATCATCGTACACTGATGTACATTAAGGTCACACTTTCACAGTTACTTACAGGGCCATATCATAATTGCTACAAGTGAGAAAAAAACAATGAACTATCTGAGCCACATTAATGCTCTTCTGATTGCTATGCCTTTATAAATATACTAGCTGGGGGAGCCCGGCTTTGCCAGGGCTGTTTTGGGGCGGGCGGTTTAAATCGAGTGCCAGGCTTTGGGGCCCTGTCTGTGTCCCTTTGTGAATCTGGTGCCGGGCAACATTTTAAATCGAGTCCCAGGCTTTAGGGCCCTGTCTGTGTCCCTTTGTGAATCTGCTGCCAGGCAACATTTCTACCTTTTAATACCTTGAAAGATGAAAGTGAAAGTACTTATAAAACGTTTTTGGTAAATCTTATGTTATTTTTAAAAGAGAAACTAAGGAGAGTAGTTTGAGCTGCAAGCAGTGAAAGAATGGCTGGCAGATCCCGGAGATGAAAACGATTAGTCCCGCCCACACACACACTTAATACCTTGAAAGATGAAAGTGAAAGTACTTATAAAACGTTTTTGGTAAATCTTATGTTATTTTTAAAAGAGATACTAACTTTCAAAGTAGTTTCAGCTGAAGTACTGAAACAATGGCTGCCAGATCCCCGAGATGAAAACGATTAGTCCCGCCCCCACACACACACACCGATTGGCCAACCATCAGGGGACCGTACTGTAGGATTGGTCAATCGTGACGGCACAGGATTGGTCGAACCTTGACGTCAGTCAATCAATGCTAGCAGATAATGAGTTTAATTTTGAAGGTTTTTTGCATAAGGCGCGAACAATTTTCGTCCGACCGAAAAGTAAATACGCTTACCAGCGTCCCGGAAGCATAAGCTTTCTTCGGAGGTAACGCGCGCGTAGGTACGCGGTATAACTTTCGAGCGCATAGCCGGACAGACGCACACCCGAGGACAGACAGACAGAAGGACAGACAGATCGACCGCTTTATATATATACTAGCTGAAGTGCCCGGCGGTGCCAAGGCTTTTTCGAGGGCATGTTGTTGTTGGAAGAGAGAGAGAGAGCGCGACTGGGGGGGGTGGGGGGAGAAGAGAGAGAGAGCGCGCGCGACTGGGGGGGGGGGAAGAGAGATAGCGACTGGGGGGGGAAAAAGGGAGGGCGGCGGGGGGGGGGCGGGGGGGGAGAGAAAGGGGGCGGGGCGGGAAGGGGGGGCCCCAGGCCGAGAGCCCCGCCCCCCCGGCCGAGAGCCCCGCTCTCCGAGCCCCCCCCCCCCCCGGCCGAGCCCGATTGCGGCTCTGAGAGACGACCGGCGGCCGAGCCCCGCCCCCCCGAGCGCGGAACAGAGACGCTGCGTCTCACCTGCTCCTGCTGCGCGCGCACCCTGACCCTCGTGGCTGACGCCGTTGCCCTGGGTAACGTGACACGGGGGGGGGGGGTGGGGGGCGGCGTGAGGAGCTTAGCAGAAGCGCAATCACCTAGCTCGGGCCTGGCTGGGCAAGAAAGGCGCAGGCTTTGAGGCCTAAGAAAAAAACGGGGAAAGGTAGGAAAAAGAATGTTCAGGTTAGAGAAAATATTAACAAATGAGTGATTTTTTAAAAAACAATTTAATAAATTCAATTTTATTTTGGTGGAAATGTATATTTGAAAAGAAAGACGCAGAAAGCAGGAAAAAGAATGGAAGCAAGATGGCGGCGACTCACCTCGGTTCAGAACGATAAGGCCCGCCCACACACGCACCGATTGGTCGACCGTCAGGTCACCAAAGCGTAGGATTGGTCAATCGTCCCGTCACTCGACCATAGGAGGGCCCGGCCGCATGCGGCAGCAAGCCGCCGTACGATTGGTCGACCTCGAGGTCACTCTGTCGCTAATGAGCGGATAATGAGATGCTAATGAGCGGAATGTTGAAGGTTTTTGGGATACCGCGGGCGCGATTTTAGCCCGGCCGAAACGTAAATACGCTTAAAACCGTCTCGGAAGCGTAAGCTTTCTTTGGAGGTAACGCGCGCGTAGGTACGCCCTGTAACTTTCGAGCGCATAGCCCGCCAGACGCACATGCAATGACAGACAGACAGACAGACAGACAGAAAGAATGACAGACAGACAGAATGACAGACAGACAGAATGACAGACAGACAGAATGACAGACAGACAGAATGACAGACAGACAGAATGACAGACAGACAGAATGACAGACAGACAGACAGACAGACAGACAGACAGAATGACAGACAGACAGAATGACAGACAGACAGAATGACAGACAGACAGAATGACAGACAGACAGAATGACAGACAGACAGAATGACAGACAGACAGAATGACAGACAGACAGAATGACAGACAGACAGAATGACAGACAGACAGAATGACAGACAGACAGAATGACAGACAGACAGAATGACAGACAGACAGAATGACAGACAGACAGAATGACAGACAGACAGAATGACAGACAGACAGAATGACAGACAGACAGAATGACAGACAGACAGAATGACAGACAGACAGAATGACAGACAGACAGAATGACAGACAGACCGATTTATATATATAGATATAGATAGATGCAACATTAAAGTAGAGGTGCCTGTAACAATAGTGTTTTAAATAATTAATTGTTCACCGTTATTATAATTATTGCTGTGTCATTTTTACCTGTGAAGTTGCACCTTTGGCATCATCAAAGTTTTCAGCCATGAAGATATTGAAAGCTGTCCGGGGTCGTTTAGGTTTCCCCAACATAGTAAGCTTCTACAGGAAACAAAAATTAGTTAAAAGTGAGTAACAGTTCTTTAACACCGTGTTTTAAACAGGTTTATGGCTGGGCCTGATCTATTTCAACAAAAATTTACTGTTCAAGGGGCAGAGTTGGAATGTGACACCTTCAGAAACTGGACACAATTTTTTCTCTATGTTGGCAAGCACCCAAACCGGGAGCACTCAAGCATCATGTGATGTAGGCTTCAAGGCGAACAGAGGTGTGAAGCATGCATCTTAACTGCTCCACTGTGAACAGGGGTGTCTGGCTGCACTTCTGCATGTTTTGATTTCTTTTTGGGTTCAATAAAGGCTCATTTCTGAAAGAGAATGTTGTTTAATCTAAAGTCTTGTTCAAGACTTTCTACAGCTTTTTACAGAACACACTATGCTGTGATGCATCTAGAATGAAACTGAAAGTAAAACTCCTCTGGACTGCTTGTCTCTCACATGACCTCTGCTGGTCAGGCACAAGTAATCAAAAACACAGACAAATATGCTGTAAGGCATAAGTAATCAAACACAGACAAATATCATCACTATTTGCTGATATCATTACATCTCCCTTTCTTAAAACAAAAGTATTTTACTTTTAACTAACAACATTTAATGAACTTACATTATCATTATCATGATCAAGGTTTTTTACCCTTGCTTTGTGTGTTCACATGAAATATGTCAATACACTAGAACTTGAAGAAAGAATAAGATAACATTACTTCCTTCTTTAACAATAGTCCTTAAATTTGCTCAATGAGTCTCTCAGGAGGCTTCACGTGTCTTGAGGATTTTCTGATTGATTGTCCTTGAATCTGAGTTGTTGCCTCAGATGATTGGTTCTCAGCTGTGTGATCAGGTTGTTCACCAGTATCAGTCTCTTGACCTGCTGTGGCTGGTCCCATGAGAAGATCTCGACGATTTCTTCTCAGAACAGCACCCTCATCTGTCTGAATGGTGTATGATCTTGGTTGAACTTCACTCAGGACAGTTCCCTTCTGGAGTCCATGTGTTTGTTTTGTCTTTCAACCTTACTTGGTCACCAGTGTGGAGTTCAGGTAGGTTTTGTGTTCCTCTGTCATAGTAGTGCTTTTGCTTTTCTTTGTTGCTCTTTGAACTTCCTCACTTTCTCCCCCTCTTTTGTTTTCAGGAGGTTCTCCGGGATGGGTAGGTTTGACCTTAGCCGACGTCCCATCAGGAGTTGGGCTGGTGACATACCACACTCGAGCGGCGTTGTACGGTATACAAGCATGCTTTGGTAGAAGTCAGTTCCACTGTCTTTTGCCTTGTACATCAGTCTTTTCACTGTCTGGACCGATTTTTCCACTAGTCCATTGGACTGTGGATAGTGAGGACTTGACGTTGTGTGGACAAAGTCCCACTCTTTGGCAAAGTGTCGGAAATTTGCATTGTTAAACTGGGGTCCGTTGTCTGTGAAGACCTCGCTTGCCACGCCATGTCTGGAGAATATGGCTTTCATACTTCTTATCACAGCTTCTGCAGTGGTGGTGTACAGTCTACAAACCTCTGGATACAGGGAGTAATAGTCTGTGACGACAAGATAGTCCTTCCCTTGACATACGAATAGGTCAGCGCCTACCTTCTGGTAAGGTCTGTCTGGGTGCTGGGTGTGGCTTTAGTGGTTCTACCGGATTGCTTGCTCGATATTTCAGGCATATTGTGCAGTTTGACACCTCATTTGTCACATCTTGGTTGATTCGTGGCCAGTACATCACCTCTCGTGCTCTTTTCTTACACTTCTCGATTCCCAGATGTCCTCCATGGATCTTTTTTAGCATCTCTCTTCTCAGACTCTTTGGGATAACTATTTTACTTCCTTTGTAGATGATGTCTTCGACCACTGATAGTTCCGCCCTGCAGTTCCAGTACTCTGCTATATCAGGTGAGCAGTCTTGCTTCATGTTGGGCCATCCATCCAAGATGCTTTTTCTCAGTCGTCTCATTGTTTCATCTTTGTTTGTCGCAGTCTTTATGAGCTCCATTTTTGCATCTGCTATGGGCAGTGCACTTGTGATCATGTCCACGTAGGCGTTCACTTTTTCATCCATTGTGGTGTTTGCGGGCTCACTTGGGTCAACAGCTCTGGACAACGTGTCTGCTGTATACATCAGCTTACCCGGTGTGTACGCAACATTCAGTGTATAGCGTTGCAGCCTGATCATCATTCTTTGTATTCTAAGCGGACAGCTATTCAGTGGCTTTTGGAACAATGCAATCAAGGGCTTATGGTCAGTCTCTACACTGATTGCTTGTCCTGCCACAAACTGGTGAAATCTTTCACAGGCGTATGTGATGCTGAGCAGCTCCTTTTCTATTTGAGCATATCACGTCTCCGCGTCTGTCACTGAGCGCGATGCATATGCAATAGGTTGCCAGTAGTCATATTGTTGCAGAAGAATGGCACCAAGCCCACTCTGTGATGCATCTGATGATATCTTGATGGGTCTCGCTGGGTCATAAAACCTCAGAACTGGTTCCTCTGTGAGCAGTTTCTTTAGATCGCTCCATGACTTCTCATGCTCATGATTCCATTCCCATTCTATGTTCTTTTCAGTTAGTCTTCTCAGTGGCGCTATTTTTTCTGAGAGGTTGGAAATGAATTTACCCATGTAGTTGATCATTCCATTAAACCTCTGCACGTCCTTTTTGCATTGTGGCCTTGGCATATTCTCAATGGCGGACACCTTTCTGGGATCTGGTCTGATGCCCTCACTGCTAAGGATATCTCCCACGAATGTCAGTTCTGTCACCCCGAGCTGGCATTTCTCTCTATTCAGCTTCAGGTTTGTTTTCCTTGTTGCTTCCAGCACTTTTTTCAGTCTCTCGTCATGCTCAGTTCTCGTGGTTCCCCATACTATGATGTCATCCATTGATGTATCAACTCCCTCCAGGTGCTCATAGATCATATGGATAGTCTTGTGATACACTTCAGGAGCTGAGGCAATGCCAAATGGTAACCTTAGGAATCTGTATCTGCCAAATGGAGTGTTGAACGTGCACAGTCTTGAACTTGCTTCGTCCAGCTTCATCTGCCAAAATCCTGAGGACGCATCTAACTTGCTGAAATATTTTGCATTTGCAAACTGTGCCATGATTTCCTCACGTGTAGGAAGCTTGAAGTGCTCTCTCTTTATTGCTCTGTTTAGATCTCTTGGATCCAGGCAAATTCTGAGCTTTCCATTCTTTTTGTCCACTACGACGAGGGAACTCACCCACTCAGTTGGCTCATCTATCTTCTGAATCACGTTCAGGCTTTCCAACCTGTCCAACTCTGCCTTCAGTTGCTTTTGAAGAGCAAACGGAACTTTTCTGCATGGATGTATGACCGGTGTCATACTTTTATCTACTCTGATTGTGTGTTCTCCTGGAATGCAGCCTAGACCCTTAAATAGGTCTTTGTACTCTTTCATGAGTTCATCATAGACTGTCTCTCCTTCGCTTTCCACAACGAGGACTCTCTTTACCAGGTTCAGTCTCTCACAGGCTTTTAACCCTAGTATGGCTTGCACATCCTTTGGCACCACGATTAATGCTAGCGTGTGCTCTCTGTCCTTGTGTGTTACTTTGACAATGCATTTTCCTTTCACTGGTATATCAGTACCTGAGTATCCGGTCACTTTCACTTGTATTCCATGTAACTTTGGTCTGGGTCTAATTCTCTTAAAATCAGTCTCTGATATCACATTAACTTGTGCTCCAGTATCCAATTTAAATGGAATGTGTATGTCATTCACTTTTAGTGTCAACATCCAGTCTCTTTCTTCTCTTTTGTTTTCAGACACAACATCTACATAGAATTCCTCTATGTCACTTTCATCTACTGCATGGACCTTGCTTTGTTGCACTTGGTTCTTGCAGCAACGGGCATAATGGTTGTTCTTGTTGCAACTATTGCAAGTTTTACCATATGCTGGACACTTTCTTGGTGGATGCTGTGTACCGCATCGACTACATGACTTCCGATTGTCTCTTTCATTTTCGTTTGCTGGCCACGTCTCTTTTTTCACATTGGCGCTCTCTTTGTTAAACGGTTTGTATCCGTTCTTTCTCACTGCATCCACGTTGCAGCTACTGTCACTGAACAGCTCCTTTGCCTGCAACTTCACAGTCTCTGTAGCCCTACACAATGCTATGGCTTTTCCCAGGTCTAGATCTTGCTCTCTTAGCAGCCTTTCCCTTAGACCATTATCTGGAATACCACACACCAGTCTGTCTTTTATCAGCGAGTCTGTGAGTCCCCCAAATTCACACGATTTGCTCCGGTTTCTCAGTTCAGTCACATACTGATCAATAGTCTCGCCGATTTTCTGTGCACATGTGAAAAATTTGTGCCTCTCAAAGGTCACGTTGCGTTTAGGTATGCAGTAGGCCTCAAACTGTTCCATTATTTTATCTAGCTTCATTTTGTCTCCATCAACAGCAAATATGAAATTATTATATACCTCCAGCGCTGCATCACCCACGACATGTAAGAACACGGACGATTTTTGTTTATCACTTTTCTCGTCAGCTCCGATTGCCGCTAAATACAACTCTAAACGTTGTTTGAACCTTCTCCAATTTTCAGCCACATTACCTGTCAATTGAAGCATCGCCGGTGGGAGTAAACCTTCCATTTTTTCACTTCGTTAGCTATTCTCTAATGGTAAGCAACGATGTTCTCTTCTGGCTTGCTAATATGTGGAGAGCTGATTTCGCTTACTTGCCACAACTGCTTTCACTGTCCCATCAAGTTGCTAACTTCAGATTTTTTCTCTTTCAGCCACTTCTGACATCATGTATTGATTTCTTTTTGGGTTCAATAAAGACTCATTTCTGAAAGAGAATGTTGTTTAATCTAAAGTCTTGTTCAAGACTTTCTACAGCTTTTTACAGAACACACTATGCTGTGATGCATCTAGAATGAAACTGAAAGTAAAACTCCTCTGGACTGCTTGTCTCTCACATGACCTCTGCTGGTCAGGCACAAGTAATCAAAAACACAGACAAATATGCTGTAAGGCATAAGTAATCAGACACAGACAAATATCATCACTATTTGCTGATATCATTACACTGCATGTGGCCAGTTTTCCCCTCAAATGTACTTGATGCATCGAACAAAACTTCCAGATGAAGTTTTCAGTCAGTACGAAACTTGACGTACAAGTATACTCGAATTGCTCATTGGTTTACTCTCCAACCAGCAACTCTGTACTTAAGGAACAATGTAGGTGATTAGGAGCCAATCCACAATAGGACTGAAACTTCTATTCTCCCTCATTTCCTTCTCCACTGCTTGCAGGCGCCCTTCTCATCTGCCCATCGTCATGCCAACTCAGCGCGGCAACACTCAGTCAGTCACACTTTCAGGCTGCTGTTTCTAGCCAAATATGGCCCGTTCTCTGATGCTGCCTGTCCCCACGTTCAGCCACCTGTTCTGCCTTGCTCTTTCCCCCACTCCACCTCCAGTCAGCCATTCCGCTGCCTGTTTTCTGCTGCCATTGTTTCTCACCATGCTCCCCCACTCAACAGGCGACTACCCTACAGCCTGTTCTCTACTGTTTGGGCCTAGGGACCTGCTTCAAGGTTTTTCGGCCCTGGCCATCCACACTGCGCTGTCCCGATGTTCTCCGAATACAGCTAAGCACAGACAGGATAGGTTTTAACTACAAATTCTACTTCCGATAACATTTAAATAGAGTAAGGGGAAATGGGAAGGGGCAGCAAGGAATGATAAGTGGCTGAACGGGCACAAGAACACATTCAGGAGGTATGGGCCAGGGGACAATACTTGCAGGGTAAAGTAGAATTAAGGGTGAGCAAAGGCAAACATTTAGGGGGTCACATGACATTACAGCATAAGAAGCAATGAGGATGAGGAAGAGGGGCAATAGAGGAAGACAAACATTTCATGCAGTGAGGAACATCAGGATGTATTGACCTACAGCAAGATGTTAGGGCATCAAAGGGCCAGAGGGGGACGGTGGAGGAGCAGAGACAGACATTACGAGGCAGAAAATACTATGAGACAAAGAGTGTTGTTATGGAGTCAAGGGACCACATGTCCTTAGTAGGGGCCGCAGGCAATTAGGCAGACAAGGACATTGGGGGCACAGGTAATATTAGGAGGGGAAAAGCAATAGGGGTCAGGATAACCAGCAACATGGGCAAGTTGTCTTAGAGAATGAACAGGAGGCAGATATTAGGGACCCAGCCAAGGGGAAACTTATGCAGTGAAAGAAGGCAGAATGGAATATTGCAGGGCAGAGAGGAACACTGGACAGTACAATGTAAATCGGTATCAAGGTGATATTACAGAACAAAAATAAACAGCGTTAAGGGCTAACAATTGGGAACAAAGCTCAACAGGAATGGTCAAAGGGAAGGGAAAAACACGATTGACAGAGAGGTGACAACAGAGGGTACAAATGGAGCACTGAAGGAAGGAAAGCGTGCAGCAGAGAAAATGTGGCTCGGAAATTAAACACCTTCTATCCACATTGTTGTCCACATTCAGGAAGAACATATTTCCTTGGGCTATAGCAATGCCTGTAATCTACCCTAGTCACAAGGAAAAGATTTCCTCCTCAGTCAGACGACAAGTTCAAAACTGTCAAACCTAACCCCAAATAGTGGGCACCGAGAGTACCTATCAGTGAAGTTTGGGATTCAAACTAGTCTCTCTCTAACTGCCAACTCAGTGCTCCAGCACTCCCAACTACTTTCAACAAAACCAGCTACAGGAAACTTTCGATTAACCGGCCACTAAATAACCGGAAATGTCGATTAACCGGCAAAATTCAGGAGTCTGTTCAGATAACTTTTTTTTACTTTTAGTTACTTTTTTTTACTCATTTCTGGCTGTGCAAGCGTCTAACTGAAGCTGTTGCTAAGCTACAGAGATGCTTGCAAGCTGTGCTGATTGTTTTGAAGCTGTTGCTAAGCAACAGGGTTTGTTGCTAGATATGGAGCTCAGAAGCTCCGTATGTTTTAACAATAGCGCTCGATTCTCCGGCAATGTTGATGGACCGGCACCAGCTCGGTCCCGTCCATGCCGGATACCAGAAAGTTTCCTGTACTGTATTAAAATGGGTGATATACATGATTGCAACTTGTAACCAATACACCAGACCACTGTACCAGTAATTCAAATAACAGGTTCTAAAGATAGTTATCCAACGCCTACATTTTTGGCAATGAATATAACACCTTACTGTGCACGGCTCAAAGTCCACAGCTCTGTAACTAACTGCACACGCTCACATTTTATTGCTTGAAGTGGTTTAACACAAGATTTTGTAAAAAGAGAAAAATTACTCAGTACACTTATTGGAAAATGCCAGGTATCATTTTTAAACTGAATATTGCACTCGTCAGCATAACTGGGCCGCTGATAATTACTTGGCGCAGGAACACAGATTTTAAGACAAGCTCGGGTACATTGTTACCAGTGTGAAATGGCAATTCTGAAGCAATTAACAAAGATCCATTTACACGAACAGCAGTTTACAAGTTAGGGCACGACGATATTTCCTATCAAATTTCAATTGTGTTTTCAACGCAAAAGAGCACAACTGCTTCATTGAGAAATATGCTATCCTACAGTATTTCATGGTCCACAGGAAAACAACACTGATTTAGTACCCCGAGAGTGTTTTATGGTCTTATCAGCACACATTGCTGATTTCGTGCTCCCCAAGCATTTTACGGTCACAAGTGTGCATCGCTGATTTAATACCTGCAGCAGAGTAATTTAATGCCCCCACCCAGAGTATGTGATGGCTTAGCAGGATACATTACATAGGCTTACAGCAAATGTACAGCACACAAACAGGCCATTCGGCCTAACTAGTCTGTACTGGTGTGTTTATACTCCACACGAGTCTCCTCCCCTTCCTTCTACCTCATCGCAGCCTTTCAGCATATCTCTCTATTCCCTTTTCTCTCGTGTACTCGTCTCGTTTCCTTTTGAAAGCATCTAAGCTATTTGCCTCAACCACTTCTACATTCTGACCACTCTCTGAGTAAAGAGATTTCTCCTTCTTTCCATATTGAATTTATTAGTGATTATCTTGTATTGATGGCCCCTAGTTTTGGATTCTTCCACAACTGGAAACATTCTCTCCGCATCTACCCTGTCCAACCCATTCATAATTTGAAAAGACTTCTCTCAGGTCTGCTCCAAGTCTTACTTTTCTAAAGAAAAAAGCTCCAAACTGTTCAATCTTTCCCGATAGTTGTAATCTCTCAGTTCCAGTACCATCATTGTGAAAAAAAAATTCACTTTCTCCAGTTCTTCTATGTCCTTTTTTACAGTATGGAGGCCAGAACTGTGCAAAGTACTCCAAGTGTGGTCTAACAACACCACGACCCTCCTCCGCCTGGCTGAACTTGTTCTCACATTGAACAACTTCTCCTTTAACTCCACTCATTTCCTCCAAATCAAAGGTGTTGCCATGGGTACCCGCATGGGTCCTAGCTATGCCTGCCTTTTCGTGGGCTATGTGGAACAATCTTTGTTCCAGTCCTACTCGGATCCCCTCCCTCACCTCTTTTTCCGATACATTGATGACTGTATCGGTGCCGTTTCCTGCTCTCGCCCCGAACTTGACAATTTCATTCACTTTGCCTCCAATTTCCACCCTTCCCTCACCTTCACATGGTCCATCTCGGACTCTTCCCTTCCTCGACTTCTCCGTCTCCATCTCTGGGGATAGGTTATCGACCAATATTTACTACAAGCCCACTGACTTCCACAGCTACCTGGACTACACTTCCTCCCACCCCGCTTCCTGTAAGGACTCTATTCCATTCTCCCAGTTTCTCCGCCTCCGCCATATCTGCTCCGACGACGCCACCTTCCACACCAGTGCTTCAGACATGTCTTCCTTTTTCCGCAACCGAGGATTCCCCTCTACTGTGGTTGACACTGCCCTCGACCGTGTCAGTTCTATCTCCCGCACTTCTGCCCTCACCCCTGCCCCTCCCTCCCGGAACCACGATAGGGTTCCCCTTGTCCTCACCTTTCACCCCACCAGCCTCCACATTCAACGGATCATCCTCCTGCATTTCCGCTACCTCCAAAGTGATCCCACCACCAAACGTATCTTCCCCTCCCCTTTCAGCATTCCGCAGGGACCGCTCCCTCCGAGACACCCTAGTCCACTCCTCTATCACCCCAAACAGCCCTTCCTCTTCGCCTGGCACCTTCCCGTGCAAGCGGAGGAGATGTAACACCTGCCCCTATACCTCCCCCCTTCCCACTGTCCAGGGCCCCAAACACCCCTTCCAGGTGAAACAGCGATTTACTTGTACTTCTCGCAATCTAGTATACTGTATTCGCTGCTCACGATGCGGTCTCCTCTACATTGGGGAGACCAAACGCAGATTGGGTGACCGCTTTGCGGAACACCTCCGTTCAGTCCGTAAGGGTGACCCCGAGCTTCCGGTCGCCTGTCATTTTAATTCACCGCTCCATTCCCACTCGGACCTCACCGTCCTTGGCCTCTTGTATTGTTCCACGGAAGCTCAACGTAAACTCGAGGAACAGCACCTCATCTTCCGATTAGGCAGTCTGCAGCCTTCCGGACTCAATATCGAGTTCAACAATTTCAGATCATAAGCTCGGCCCCCATTTCATTTTCTCTTGTAATTGTTCCACTCCTTTTCCCCCCCCCCTTTCCTTTTGTTTCTCTCTCACACCTGGCAGCTATCTTTTGCCCTGCCAGTACACTTTACACCTAATCCCAGCCTATTACCATCTCGTCTAGCTTCTAATCTCTTTTACTTCTTTTGTTTCTTTTATTCTTTTGTCCGATCGCAGCCCTGCCTCCGATCTAGTTTCTTTTCTTTCCAGTTTTGAAGAAGGGTCCAACCCGAAACGTCAACTCAAATTTCTCTCCACGGATGTTGCCTGACCTGCTGAGTTTTTCCAGCATTTTCTGTTGTTATTTTGTATTTATATAGCATCTTTAACGTAGTATAACGTCCCAAGGCGCTTCACAGGAGCGTTATCGAACAAAATTTGACACTGAGCCACGTAAGGAGATATTAGGGCAAGCTTGGTCAAAGAGGTAGGTTTTAAGGAGCATCTTAAAGGAGGAAAAAGAAGTAGAGAGGCAGAGGGGTTTAGGGTGGATATTCCAGTGCTTAGGGCCGAGGCAGCTGAAGGCACAGCCGCCAATGGTGGAGCGATTAAAACTGGGGATGGGCAAGAGGCCAGAACTGGAGGAACGCAGATATCTCAGGGGGTTGTAGGGATGGAGGAGATTACAGAGATAGAGAGGGGCCCCAAGATATATGGAGACCAGAACTGTGCACAGTACAGGACATTGCTGATTTAGTACTTACTCGTTTTTGCCTCATTGTTCTACGTTTGGCCACTTTTTGTCTCCTCTCTTCTTTCAAACTGGCCAACTGAGCTGGAGTGAGTTTAGCTTTGAAGGCTGCCAGTTCCACCTTATATTTCATTTGACCATCATTTGCTGCAATTTCATACGGCTGGAAGGCAGTTACATTCTTAGTTAGTCCAAAATACTTTCAGGTAAGCAAATATAAAGAGCCTTTTTTGATAATGAGCTAAATAGCAGCAGTGAGTGAGAGGGCCCTTTTTTACAAATTTCAGAAATGTGTTACTCTTAGGCCATTTTACAAGATCTAGTTCTTGTCAATAACTCCCGAGCACCAAACGGAAAGCACTTACTTTTTTCTGATCCGCTGTTAACTGTCTCCATGTCTGAGCAATCCACTTAGTCTTTTCTACCACCTTTAGATCTGTAAAGAGATAATGTCCATTAAACAAGGTCAAAAAAATGACTTCATGGTATTGGCTAATAACCACTAGGCAATGTGGAAGTACAAAGACATGGAGTTTCCTCGGTGGGTGTAACCCGGAAGTTAAACCCGGAAATGTACCGATTTTGCCGATGTCAAATTACGCCCAAGTATCCTCCCAATTCCATTAGAATATGCTCCAAGCTTAAAATGGGCGGAAATCAGTGTAAATAATCGGAGCCAAAGGAAAGCGTCGAACCCATACTGTATGTTTCTTCTTTAAGTATAAAAATTTAAGTTTAGGATCCTGCAATCGGGAAGCTTTCAATTTTTAATATGCCATAAAAATCCATTCCAAGAAACAGAAAATACAGAGCAGGTCTCAGTGATGATAAATATAAAGTAAAAAAAAAACACACTCCAAAAATTGCAATTGAAAGACCAGAAAAATGACTTTCTTCCCTGCAGCACCTGAACATCTGGTCGCATCAAGAAAAAGCGCAATTGGAGGATCCTCGCATTTGAGAGTCGGCGGCATGGCCAGCTTTGCGGGCGAAGATGCGTTTGGTCTGAGGGTTTGATGGACGGAGGTAAAAGATCGAGGAGACTTGGCCATATTGTAGTTATGCGCGCAACTCACGCCAAAATTTCTGCAATCTTTTAAGCCACATAATTGTTCTGCGCTCCCATTACCCGTCTTTCTGGACGCAAATGCGGAGGAAACTCCAGACCAAAATGTTACTCTTTTTAAATTCTTAAACGCAGATTTCCACTGACTGTGCTGATGTCACTAAATTGTCAAAATGTGTTTCTTAGACCTGGTTACAAGAATGCAAAAAACCAGTGAGGGGGTGAGGTCTTAGCCACCTGCCTGCGAAAAAGCATTGAGAAACATTTGCTCAGGAGGGAGAGATGTTGAGTTATATATATGCTAAATAGCCCTTGCATTTCGCCAGCACCTGGACCAGTGAGTGACTCGCAGTCACACGAGAGCTAGGTTCTCAGCAGCACGTAGAACGCAGGTAACATTTTCAATTTATCAATTCCTATACTGAAAAATTCCATAAATCTGATGGCCTGTGATTCAATTAATCAGTTCCATTGATGAAAAGCATTTTAGATGTGTAAATGTTGTCTGTAGGTTTCACTAAATCTCTCTGCAGAATTATACACAAACTTACACTAATCCTGCTTTACTCCAGAAATACGCTCACAAAACTCCAATTCATGCTATCCTGGTTTTCTGGAGTAAATTCCCTTCCTCCCCCTCCCCCCCCACCTCTCGCCAACACAAAGATCAACAGAGATGATTGATCTGTGGAATTAACTAAGCAGGAATAGAAAGACAGTTGGTTAAAGAAATAGCAGGTAAGTGAACAGGAGACTGTGCTAGGGTTAGACTTGGGGACAGCTCGGAATCAATGATATTGAGAATTTAATATATTTTTGTATAGTATACAACATGCTCACCGATAGTCTTACTTTAACCAAAACTGGTACAATTCTACCGTACAAGAGTCCAGATTGAACTCTACCCTCAGAAGCCTCTCTCCCTCTTCTTTTGCTATCTCTTCCATTCTCCCTTCTCCTCCCCTGTCCCCATTCCATTTCTCTCTCATAGATACTGGCTTATCCTATATAGGGAGAGGCCCTCCAATCCAGGAGAAATATCCGCCCACCACACCCACCCCACTCCACCCAATGCCAAGGCCAGCAGAAAACTGCAGGTTTATGCTGATTGGACTGGCAATGCCAGTTGATTTAAAGGCAGGTTGCCCACTGCAGGACACACTGTCTGACAAGGTGGTACAGCATATTCTTGGGGGGGGGGGGGGGGGGGTGGTAAATAATTAGCTGAGGTTGCGATCCATCTAAATGTCACCAGATCAGAATGGAAGGAAAGCTGCCCGTTTTATTGTGGCCAATCTGTATCTCACACATCAGGATTAACCAATCACAAAAGAGCCATATGCAACTTGTAAGATGCTAACTGGCCACTCCTGTTCTAAATGCTATTGTATTGACAAGAGATTCAGTGCAGCACCAACATACAAAAACAATAATAATTAGCAGAACGAAGAGAAAGACTTGTTTTTATATAGCACCTTTCACAACCTCAGGATGACCCAAAGCACTTTGCAGCCAATGAAATACTTTTGAAGTGTGGTCACTGTTGTAATGTAGGGAATAGCGGCAGCCAATTTACGCACAGCAAGATCCCACAGATAATGATCAGATCATCTGTTTTAAAAAAAAATAAAAGTGGCATCAGTTGAGAGCTAAATACAGGCCAGGACCAACGTCCCCTCTAAGCTGCACAGCTGTTTGCCGGTCCTGCACAGCCTGGGACTGGCTTTTGATTGGGCACGGCACCCAAAGAAAATTAGGGGGAACATGGCCAGGACATGATGTTTAAAAAAAAAATGGAGAGATACAACCAAGTCTTCACACTTTTCGATGCTGCTTGTAAGAGGATTCACAGCCAGGACACAAAGAAAAAAAACCTGCCAATAAAACAGTTACAGATGCATAGTCTCATGCCGGAAGTGTACTGCATCCTTTATTACCAAAATGATTTCCATTTAGAATTATTTTTACCTGGATTGTCTTTAAATAAAATCTGTTGCTGTTCCACCATGTAGCGCAGGTAAGCGTTGAGCGGCCGCTTCGGAGGGGTGAAGGGGGACTTATCCAATGACAGTCTTCTTATTGCTGAGCACACACTGCTGCAACTGTATCAGATAAAGAAAAATTCCTGTTACGATTCTCTGTTAATTGGCAATACAAAAACTAAAAAAAAATCAAGATGGTAAAAGTGTATTTCCGTTCAACATCGGTGATAAACCTTCCGTTAGTCGTAAATATGATATGGACCATTCAGAAAAGAAGTTTTAGTGGCTATGTAATACAATGGGATGCAAAGAAAATCTGTCCAATGAGCAAAACCTAAAATCGTGAGAGAGAAAGGAAGTTGTAAGTGATTTGTAAAGTCTTTGTCAGGAGAGAAGAAACACTGAGCAAGGCAGGGCAAATACCTCATTGAGCTAAATCTTCTGCCTCATGAGTAATGACACAAAGATATTTATGTAATATTAGCTTGTTATCCACTTGCCTGGGCTCCAGACCTCATTATAGCCTTGGTCCAAACACAGGCAAATGAGCTGAATTCCAGATGTGAGGCAAGAGTGACTGCCCTTGCCATCAAGGCAGCATTTGACCGAGTGTGGCATCAAGGAGTCCTAGTAAAACTGAAGTCAAGGGGAATCAGGGGGAAAACTCTCCACTGGCTGGAGTCATACCTAGCACAAAGGAAGATGGTTGTGGTTGTTGGAGGCCAATCATCTCAGCCCCAGGGCATCGCCGCAGGAGTTCCTCAGGGCAGAGTCCCAGGCCAAAACATCTTCAGCTGCTTCATCAACAACCTTCCCTCCATCATAAGGTCAGAAATGGGGATGTTCGCTGATGATTGAACAGTGTTCAGTTCCATTCGCAACCCCTCAGATAATGAAGCAGTCCGTGCCCACATGCAGCAAGATCTGGACAACATCCAGGCTTGGGCTGATAAGTGACAAGTAACATTCACGCCATACAAAAAAAGACTTGTATTTATATAGCGCATTTCACGGCTTCAGGACGTCCCAAGGCACTTTAAAAAAAAGTGGCTGTAAAGTGTAGTCATTGTCGTAATGTAGGAAACGCGGCAGCCAATGTGCGCACAGCAAACTCCCACAAACAGTAATGTGATAATGACCAGATTATCTGTTTTAGTGATGTTAATTGAGGGATAAATATTAGCCTGGATACCAGGAATAACTCCCCTGCTCTTCTACGAAATAGTGACATGGGATCTTTTACGTACACCTGACCGAGCAGACAGGGCCGCATTTTAACATCTCATTCGAAAGACAGCACCTCCAACAGTGCAGTGCTCCCTCAGTACTGCACTGGAGTGTCAGCCTAGATTTTTGAATTTAAGTTTCTGGAGTGGGACTTAAACCCACAACCTTCTGACTCAGACGAGAGTTCTACATGGGATTACGGTAGAAGCTTATCACAATGTTTTAAAAAATATTAAAAACCATAAAATTTTTATATCATAATGGAAAAATTTGACATTCCACAAATGTAAAATTAGTTTTTCAGGGCCAGAACAGTTGTTCAGCAGTAATTATGACTCAGTATGCCATTAAAAACCCAGTTACACCTCCTTCAACAAGGCTCAACTTTTTCAGGGGTTTTTAACAGCGATATTCCAGCGTAAAAGGGGAAGTTTTCGCCAGTTCGGTGATTTCAATGGATTGCCAGCTCCGTAGAGTTCAACAGCGCGCCCTGTGGAGGAGCAGGGAATGACTGACAGCAACTTCTGGATTTCCACGTTTAACTGCGCATGTGCAGACTCCAGAAGTTGCAGTCAGATTGACATTTGTAATGACGGCAAAGGCTGACAGTTTCGCCGCCATTACAACTGCAAATTCCAGGCCATTAATTGCTGTTTATTTACTTGCTTGTTGAGTTATTTGGTAACTTTGGTTGGCAATTAAAGCCCAACTAAAAAAATAAATCTCGTGTTGTGACAGTCTGCTGCTTACCAAAGTCACAAGGAGGATCCTGTGGAGGCACTGGATAGAACCAGGAGTCAAAGCCAATCTAAAGAAAGCTTTTCTATTCATTATCCTAGATATGCTATCAAAATGTACCTAGATATTGGAGCAAGTGTGAACACTCAAGGACCAAGGGCTCATTTATGAGAATAGTCAGACAAAAATATATTCAGGGTAACCTTCAATCTGTCAAGCACATTTCTCAGAACTGGCATTTTTCGATAACAAGATGCAACATTTGCATTTATATAGCACCTTTCACGTCCTCAGGAATCCCAAAGTGTTTCACAGCCAATTAATTACTTTTTAAAGTGCAGTTACTGTTGCCTTGCTGGAAAGCACGGCACCCCATTTGTATACAGCAAGGTCCCACAACAGCAACGAGATGAATGACCACTGAATCGGTTTTTAGTGGTGTTGGTTGAAGGATAAATGTTGGTCAGGACGCTGGGAGAAATCTCCTGCTCCTCTTTGTACAGAACCGTGGGATCTTTCACATCCACTTAAGAGGGCAGACGACCCTCATCCAAAAGACGGCACCTCCGATTCTCAGCCGAGATTAGGCGCTCAAGTCCCTTCTGACGCAGAGGCAAGAGTGCAATTAATAAATCTCCCCAAAGTATTTTGTTTGCAAGAATATTTTTGACCTGCCAAGAGGTTACAGTGACATTAACCTCCTGTACAGGGAAGTGCAGTGTTGATCCATCAATCTGGTGTGAAGCAGGTTCATTTTAAGGCCGAGTGGAATTGGAACACAGTCATGCGGCAACAAAACTTTTCATTATTTAAAAAAAGCTAAATGTATTGGTGGGGTTTTCAGTAGCAGGAATGGAGGAGTAGGATATCTACATAGGAAGTACAGACAGTGTGAGGTGCAGCAAGATATTTTTGAGGCAAGAGACTCCTTCCTTAAAGGTGCATTTCCCATGGTGTTAAATCAGGCAAAACAAATTGTAACTCTTCCCATAATTGTTTCCCTGCTTTGCCCCCCACCCTCCAGTTCTTTGTGTCCTTTCTGGTTGGGCTCCACTCTCTCCCTCTTTCTATATGGCTCTCATATCATTTGGATGTCTGGATCTGTTAATTTGTATCTTACTCGTTTTCTTTTTGCTCGTCTCTCCTTGTTGTTGTCCTTCAGCAGTGCTACAGTATTAAGACCACCCTATACAAAGTCACCAACAATATTCCTCCTCAGCCGGCCTACGCCCAACTAATCCATCCTCCTCTTTCAGCTACTTTGATAATTTAGGGATGTATAACGCAGTGTATTCAAAAGCAACAAGGCCATCAAAATGACTCGAAACAAAAAACTTAAATTAATTTAAGCAACTTGTTATGCCCCAAGTACTTCCCAAAGCGCATTACAACCAGTAGCTTATTTTTGAAATATAAAATCACTGTTGTTATGTAGATAAACACAGCAGCCAATTTGTACACATTCCACAAACAGCAAAATGAATGGATAACCAGCTAATCTGGGGTTTTATTTTGGTGATGTTGGTTAAAGGAGGAATGCTGGCTGGAAGAAGACTTCTTCAAATAGTGTCACGGGATCTTTTACGCGCACTTGAGCAGGCAGACGGAGCCTCAGTTTAACGTTTCATCTGAAAGGTGGCACTCGCCAACAATGCAGCACTCTCTCAGTGCTGCACTGAAGGGTCAGCCTCAAGTCCAAACTGCGGCTTGAATCCAAAGACTTCTGACTTGGAGGCTACAGTTCCACCAACTGAGCCAAGTTGACACTGAAAACAATTTGAGCCATTTGATTGGTTCATTTTGCGCTGATTGGTACCTTTTCCCACCTACCTATGTTTCAGCAAACAGACAGCGGTGTTGTGAACCAATCACCTCATGGACACACCTTTGCAAGATGCAATGCAGGAAATAGTCGTCCCATTCTAAATTACAAGCAAGGCCACTAGTTTTTCCAATTCCACAAAAAAAATGGATGGAATCACCAAAACCAATCCCAAAACAGTGGCAGAAATCCAGGGAATAGCTGATTTTGGCTTATTGGTTCAGTCACTGTAAACTAGGGGCCTTGATTATAAATCCAGCATCAGACTGGGGTGACAATTTATTTCAGCAAAGCATTTGTGATTTTCTGCCTTTCTGCAAATCATGCAATGTCCTCAACTTTTCAGGCCTCCACCAGCTTGGAAACACACAAGTGTGGCGAACATACTATTTTGGAATGACCCTTAATTTATGGGATTTCCAATCCCACCAAGATACATCATAAGTGTAGTGTATGTGCCTTTAAGTCAGAACTACTTTTACAGCTCCTGTATACTGTAGTACCGGCAGTGACCACACCGGTATATAAGCTTTGCACATGCCTCTGTACCCCAGTCGTGAGTCTACCCTCCTCCAGTAAAGACCTGTTTATTGTTGATGTACAGCATCCGTGTGATTATTTTATAACAGCATATCCTCTAAATCACAGATCTAACAGTGGCGACGAGTGTCGATTCGAATCTAACTGCAACAAAAAAATATATAGTCGAGGCCAGGAACACGGGCGTCAACCACGAGCACCCACCCAGCCGTCAGGCAGCGATTGAACTTCGCAGGGGAGGCTGCGGAGAGCCGGGCTTGGTTCCCCAGCCACGACGAGCAGCAAGAGACAGACGACAGGTCCAGCGCAGACGCTTCCCGAGCAGCGGCGGCTGGAGCCGACCGACGGCGGAGAGAAAGCCGACCAGCGTCGACTGGGTAAGACAAAGGGTGAAGAGCGCAGGGCGCAGCCGGGGGTTGAACACCGAGCGGCGTCGAGAAGAAGAAAATAAACCGGAGAGCGAGAGGGTAAAGAAACAGCCGGGTTCTAGACTGAGCGGTGTCGAAAAAAAAAAAAGCAGAACACAGCCAGGGCTCACGGGCTGAACAGGGTCCGCGGGGCGAAGAAAGGGGAGCGCGGGAGGCGCCATTGAGCCGCAAAGAAGGAAGAGCGCGGGAGACGCCATTTTTAGAAGCCGCAGCGGAGAAGAAGGGCGAGCGCGGGAAGGAAGGAAAGCGCGGGAGACGCCATTTTGTGCCAGCGGAGAAGAAGGGGAAGCACGGGAGGCGCCATTTTTGACAGTTAACTCACACTCAAGGATGCCGAAGAGTGGCAGTATCTCTACGTTCGACAATGAAGTCGAAGATTGGGCGACATATGTGGAACATATTGAGGTGTACTGCAGGGCAAATGAAGTGCCAGATGCTAATAAAGCACTGGTTCTGTTAAATTCCATGGGTGCAAAACTTATGGGTTACTGCGAAATCTAATAACCCCAGAGAAGCCGGTAAACAAGAATTTTGAAAGCATAGTAGAAATCCTACAGGACCACTTAAACCCCACACCGCTGCTGATAGCAGAACGATTTAAGTTCCATAAAAGGAACCAACACAAAGACGAAAGCAATGCTGAGTACCTAACAGAACTGCGCAAGCTATCGAAACACTGCCAGTTTGGAGCGGGACTAGCAGATACGTTAAGGGACAAGTTTGTGTGTGGGCTACAAAGTGAAGGAACCCAGAAACGGCTTCTATCAGAAAAGGACCTTACGCTGGACAAAGCTTTCAGTATGGCAGTATCACACGAAGCAGCCGCAAGGGGCGCTGCAGAGATACAACGGAGACCGCAAGAATATGGCACCAATGAAATGTCCTATGGAACAGGGAAGTGCTATCGCTGCGGCAGAACAACACATGACCAGAAAGACTGTTGGTTCAAGGACCAAGTGTGCAGACAGTGTGGGAAAGCAGGACACATAGCAAGAGTCTGCAGGTCTGGGAAGAAAACCAACAGTAAGAAATCTCCACAGGAGAAGTACAAAAAGGTACACCAGGTGATGGACAGTGGTTCAGACGAACAGAAAAGTGACACAGACTCCGGAAGCAAGGAGCTGGGTTGTCTGAAACTACATAAGGTAACCAAAATGGAGGATCACCAGACTATCTGGGTTACACTCAAGATAGACGGAGTCCAAGTGAAAATGGAATTGGACACAGGGTCAGCTCTAACAGCCATAAATCAAAGAGACTACAAGCGGCTATTTTCACACATACCCTTGAAAGCTACAGAGATTGTCTTGAAGACGTATACGGGGCAAAAAGTCTACCCCAAAGGAAAAATGAGGGTGAAAGTGACATATAAAGGCCAGGAAATACCTAAAATGGATATATATGTATTGCCAGATGGAGGACCACCACTGCTAGGACGTGAATGGATCCGGAAGATACAATTAGATTGGCATTCCATACAGGCACTGAATGTGGAGGCCGAAAAGGATGACGACGTCACACCTGGACGACTGTCAAAAATGCTAACCGACGCAAAAGAAGTGTTCCAGGAAGGACTAGGAACACTAAAAGGAGTAACAGCATCGATTAAAATAGAGGAAAATGCAAGCCCAAAGTTTCTGAAGGCCAGACCAGTGCCTTATGCGATCAGACCAGCTGTTGAAGCAGAGCTGGAAGGGTTGGAACGTTCAGGAGTACTGTCCAAAGTGGACTGGAGCGAGTGGGCTACACCCATCGTTCCTGTAATGAAGAGGTCGTTGAGTAATATGCCTGGGGAACCAAAGAAGGTCCGCATCTGTGGGGATTTTAAGGTGACAGTGAACCCAGTCCTTGACATGGTGCAATATCCTCTTCCACGAATTGAGGATATTTTCGCCTCGCTATCTGGAGGTAAACGCTTCACCAAAATTGATCTAGCCCAGGCGTACTTGCAAATGGAGGTAGAAGAAGCTTCGAAACAATAACTTACGATCAACACTCATAAAGGTCTCTACCAATACAACCGGCTGGTGTTTGGAGTAGCCTCGGCTCCGGCTATCTGGCAAAGGGCGATGGATCAGGTCCTGCAAGGGATTCCAGGGACCCAGTGTTATTTGGACGACATCTTGGTCACGGGCGAAAATGACGGTGATCACGCCAACTTGGAGGAGGTGCTCACCAGATTAAAGGACTATGGGCTACGAGCTAATCGCCACAAGTGCGAGTTTTTCCAGAAACAGATCTCGTATTGTGGCCACGTCATCGATGAAGAGGGGTTACATAAGTCCCCTGACAAGATTGAGGCAGTAGTCAAGGCTCCAGCACCGGAAAATGTGTCACAACTGAGGTCGTTCCTCAGGCTGGTAAACTACTACCACAAGTTCTTACCAAATTTGTCTACGGTATTACACCCACTGAACACCCTACTGCAAACAGGGGTACCATGGAAGTGGGATCACATCAAAAGAGGTGTTGGCCCATTTAAACCCAGCATTACCAATTCGTTTGGCATGTGATGCATCACCCTACGGTATTGGAGCGGTGCTGTCGCACAAATTCCCAGACGGGTTGGAGAGGCCAGTAGCCTTTGCGTCTCGGTCACTAACCTCAGCCGAGCGCAACTACGCCCAGATTGACAGGGAGGCCCTCAGCCTAGTATGGGGAGTAAAAAAATTCAACCACTATCTGCATGGGCAGAAGTTCACCTTGCTGACTGACCACCAACCACTTGTCTCCATCTTTAATCCTAAGAAGGGCATTCCAGTGATGACTGCACAGTGGTTACAAAGATGGTCCCTGTTTCTAGGGGCGAATCAATATGAAATAGAATATAAAGGCACGAAACAGCATGGGAACGCTGATGGGCTATCGTGCCTGCCACTGCCTACTGTGGAGGAAGCACCAGCAGTGGACCTTAGAGATATTTTATTCGTCAATAATTGAACGATTGCCAGTAACAAACGCGGATACAGAGGAGACCCGAAATGATCCGATGCTGACGCGGGTATATGAATTGATGGTGAGGGGATGGCCAGCACATGGAGACTCACTGTTGCCAGCATTCTCATCCAGGAGAGAACAGCTGTCAGTATGCCAGGGGACAGTGATGTGTGGATCCAGAGTGGTGATTCCACCCAAGTTAAGGGAGAGAGTGCTAAATGAGCTGCATGAAGGTCATCTGGGGGGAGTGAAAATGAAAAGCCTAGCTAGGGCATATGTGTGGTGGCCGGGAATCGATCAACAAATCGAAGACCTAACTAAGAGCTGCTTAGGAAGCCAGAAGGTCCAAAATGCACCACCACATGCCCCTCTACACCCATGGGAGTGGCCCTCCTCTCCATGGCAACGGGTGCATATTGATTTTGCTGGTCCATTCATGGACTCAATGTTCTTAATAGCAGTGGATGCTCATTCAAAGTGGCCTGAGGTGATAAAGATGTCTTCAACCACTACAGAGAAAACGATTGCAGTCCTATGGACCATATTTGCCAGAAACAGTTTGCCAGAGCAGATTTGCTCTGATAATGGACCACAGTTTGTGTCCAACGAGTTCCAAAAATTTATGAGAAGGAATGGGGTAAGGCATTACACATCCGCCCCGTATCATCCAGCCACAAATGGATTGGCCGAGAGGTTTGTACAAACCTTTAAGAAGGCGATAAAGGCCATGTGCAATGATGAAATTCCACTACAGCATAAGATGGACAATTTCTTATTAGCCTACCGAAACGTGACACATGCAGTTACCAACCAGACCCCAGCCATGATGTTCTTTAACCGAAGGTTGAGATCTCGTCTGGACTTGCTCAGACCAAATGTGCAAAGAAATGTTGAGGACAAACAATTCCAGCACATCAATGAGAAGCCGACAAGGAGCTTCAATGTAGGGCAACCAGTCTTGGCCCGTGACTATCAAACAGAGAAATGGCAACCCGGAACGATATGTACAAGGCAGGGGCCATTAATGTACACAGTGGATGTTGGGGAGAACATTGTGAGATGCCACGTCGATCAGATCTTAGCGTCACAGGAACGCGTCAACCCCATGTCTCGAGTACCTGGGGATGAACCCGACATACCGGTAGCATCTACTTCAGACCCAGTAGCAGTGGAACCCGATGAACTACCCGATGAAAAGGAGTCAGAATCGCCTCTGCACCAAGAACAAGAACCTCCGGAAAGGCGCTATCCCGAAAGGGTCAGGAAGCCGCCCCAAAGACTGAATCTATAAATGACTTTTGTTGTTTAATGTACATGTTAAAAATGTTAATTGTTATTTGAATATTAGGGGTACTACTAATCTAAAAGGGGAAGAATTGTAGTGTATGTGCCTTTAAGTCAGAACTACTTTTACAGCTCCTGTATACTGTAGTACCGGCAGTGACCACACTGGTATATAAGCTTTGCGCATGCCTCTGTACCCCAGTCGTGAGACTACCCTCCTCCAGTAAAGACCTGTTTATTGTTGATGTACAGTATCCGTGTGATTATTTTATAACAGCATATCCTCTAAATCACGGATCTAACAATAAGTGCCTTCTGTCAGGTGGTGTCAGCCGTGGCTCAGTGGGTAGCACTCTCACCCGAGTCAGAAGGTTGTGGGTTCCAGTCCCACTCCAGGGACTTGAGCACAAAAATCTAGGCTGACACTCCAATGCAGTGCTGAGGGAGTGCTGCACTGTCTGAGGTGCCGTCTTTCGGATGAGACGTTGAACCGAGGCCCCGTCTGCTCTCTCAGGTGGCGAGATCCCACAGCACTATTTCCAGGAAGAGCAGGGGAGTTCTCCACGGTGTCCTGGCCAATATTTATCCCTCAATCAACAATCACTAAAAAACAGATTATCTGGTCATTATCAAATTGCTGTTTGTGGGAGCTTGCTGTGCCCAAATTGGCTGCCGTGTTTCCCACATTACAACAGTGACTACACATTGGCTGTAAAGCGCTTTGAGACGCCCGGTGGTCATGAAAGGCGTTATATAAATGTAAGTCTTTCTTCCCTCAAAGGCAATGCAGCTCCAACAAGTGCCTCCTTTCTATAGGGAAATGGAGTGGGCCATCCAAACAGATACCTTTAGACAATAAGTAACTGTAACATGAACTACATTACACAAAAAGGGTCACTGCTCACCTAGTGAATCAGTAGACACTCAGCTTGAAACATTTTCCTAATTACAGCAAATTCCAGATTCAATTAGCAAAACATTTTAATTATAACAGTTAAAACCACCACATGTATTTCTGAGGCACTGCAGCATTCAGTGGACTGCAGTTCCTGATTCAAAACCACCAACCACAAGCAATTTCCCCCTCTTTGAGGGCTTGTGAGAGCCCCGTGAATTCCATGAAATGCACCTTGCCAGAAAGAGAAAAGAACTTGCATTTCAACAGCAACTTTCCCATCCTCAGGACATCCCAATGCTCTTCACAGGGAGTGCATTATCTTTTGAAATGCAGTCACTAATGATTAATTAGCTAACCTGACCACTGTTTCATACAAGACAAGGTTCCACAAACAACAAATACATGAATGACCAGATAATCTGGAGATTTCTTTTGGTGGGGTTGGTTGAGGGATCATTGTTAACTGGGAGAGGAAAATTGCCTGCTCTTCTCCAAAATAGTGCCACAGGCTCTTTTACATCCACCTGAACAGGTAGACATATCCAAATGAAACGGAGAAGCACACAGCGTTGCCCCCAATCCCAGCATGGGAAAGTTGGGAGGGATTTTTTTTTGGAGGGGGGGGGGGGGGGGGGAAGAAGGAGAGGGATATGTTTTTGGGAGGGCAGGGGAGGGATGTGTTTGGGGGTGGGGGGCAGGGGAGGGATGTGTTTGGGGGGGGGGGGGGGCAGGGGAGGGATGTGTTTGGGGGGGGGGGGGCAGGGGAGGGATGTGTTTGGGGGGGCAGGGGAGGGATGTGTTTGGGGGGGGCAGGGGAGGGATGTGTTGGGGGGGGGCAGGGGAGGGATGTGTTTGGGGGGGGCAGGGGAGGGATGTGTTTGGGGGGGGGAGGGGAGGGATGTGTTTGGGGGGGGGAGGGGAGGGATGTGTTTGGGGGGGGGAGGGGAGGGATGTGTTTGGGGGGGGCAGGGGAGGGATGTGTTTGGGGGGGCAGGGGAGGGATGTGTTTGGGGGGGGCAGGGGAGGGATGTGTTTGGGGGGGGCAGGGGAGGGATGTGTTTGGGGGGGGCAGGGGAGGGATGTGTTTGGGGGGGGGGGGGGGCAGGGGAGGGATGTGTTTGGGGGGGCAGGGGAGGGATGTGTTTGGGGGGGCAGGGGAGGGATGTGTTTGGGGGGGGGCAGGGGAGGGATGTGTTTGGGGGGGGGCAGGGGAGGGATGTGTTTGGGGGGGGCAGGGGAGGGATGTGTTTGGGGGGGGGCAGGGGAGGGATGTGTTTGGGGGGGGGCAGGGATGTGTTTGGGGGGGGGGGGGGGAGGGATGTGTTTGGGGGGGGGCAGGGGAGGGATGTGTTGGGGGGGGGGGCAGGGGAGGGATGTGTTTGGGGGGGGGCAGGGGAGGGATGTGTTTGGGGGGGGCAGGGGAGGGATGTGTTTGGGGGGGGCAGGGGAGGGATGTGTTTGGGGGGGGCAGGGGAGGGATGTGTTTGGGGGGGGGGCAGGGGAGGGATGTGTTTTGGGGGGAGGGATGTGTTTTGGGGGGAGGGATGTGTTTTGGGGGGTGCAGGGGAGGGATGTGTTTGGGGGGTGCAGGGGAGGGATGTGTTTGGGGGTGCAGGGGAGGGATGTGTTTGGGGGTGCAGGGGAGGGATGTGTTTGGGGGGGCAGGGGAGGGATGTGTTTGGGGGGGCAGGGGAGGGATGTGTTTGGGGGGGCAGGGGAGGGATGTGTTTTGGGGGGAGGGATGTGTTTTGGGGGGAGGGATGTGTTTTGGGGGGGGGGGTGCAGGGGAGGGATGTGTTTGGGGGGTGCAGGGGAGGGATGTGTTTGGGGGGTGCAGGGGAGGGATGTGTTTGGGGGGGCAGGGGAGGGATGTGTTTGGGGGGGAGGGATGTGTTTTGGGGGGAGGGATGTGTTTTGGGGGGGGGGGGTGCAGGGGAGGGATGTGTTTGGGGGGTGCAGGGGAGGGATGTGTTTGGGGGGTGCAGGGGAGGGATGTGTTTGGGGGGGCAGGGGAGGGATGTGTTTGGGGGGGGGCAGGGGAGGGATGTGTTTGGGGGGGGCAGGGGAGGGATGTGTTTGGGGGGGCAGGGGAGGGATGTGTTTGGGGGGGGGCAGGGGAGGGATGTGTTTGGGGGGGGCAGGGGAGGGATGTGTTTGGGGGGGGCAGGGGAGGGATGTGTTTGGGGGGGGCAGGGGAGGGATGTGTTTGGGGGGGGCAGGGGAGGGATGTGTTTGGGGGGGGCAGGGGAGGGATGTGTTTGGGGGGGGCAGGGGAGGGATGTGTTTGGGGGGGGGCAGGGGAGGGATGTGTTTGGGGGGGGCAGGGGAGGGATGTGTTTGGGGGGGGCAGGGGAGGGATGTGTTTGGGGGGGCAGGGGAGGGATGTATTTGGGGGGGGCAGGGGAGGGATGTGTTTGGGGGGGGCAGGGGAGGGATGTGTTTGGGGGGGGCAGGGGAGGGATGTGTTTGGGGGGGCAGGGGAGGGATGTGTTTGGGGGGGGCAGGGGAGGGATGTGTTTGGGGGGGGCAGGGGAGGGATGTGTTTGGGGGGGGCAGGGGAGGGATGTGTTTGGGGGGGGCAGGGGAGGGATGTGTTTGGGGGGGGCAGGGGAGGGATGTGTTTGGGGGGGGCAGGGGAGGGATGTGTTTGGGGGGGGCAGGGGAGGGATGTGTTTGGGGGGGGCAGGGGAGGGATGTGTTTGGGGGGGGCAGGGGAGGGATGTGTTTGGGGGGGGGCAGGGGAGGGATGTGTTTGGGGGGGGGCAGGGGAGGGATGTGTTTGGGGGGGCAGGGGAGGGATGTGTTTGGGGGGGCAGGGGAGGGATGTGTTTGGGGGGGGCAGGGGAGGGATGTGTTTGGGGGGGGCAGGGGAGGGATGTGTTTGGGGGGGGCAGGGGAGGGATGTGTTTGGGGGGGGCAGGGGAGGGATGTGTTTGGGGGGGGGCAGGGGAGGGATGTGTTTGGGGGGGGGGGCAGGGGAGGGATGTGTTTGGGGGGGGCAGGGGAGGGATGTGTTTGGGGGGGGGCAGGGGAGGGATGTGTTTGGGGGGGGGCAGGGGAGGGATGTGTTTGGGGGGGGGCAGGGGAGGGATGTGTTTGGGGGGGGGGGAGGGATGTGTTTGGGGGGGGGGGGGGGGAGGGATGTGTTTGGGGGGGGGGGGGATGTGTTTGGGGGGGGGGGAGGGATGTGTTTGGGGGGGGGGGGAGGGATGTGTTTGGGAGGGGGGGGGGCAGGGGAGGGATGTGTTTGGGGGGGGGCAGGGGAGGGATGTGTTTGGGGGGGGGGCAGGGGAGGGATGTGTTTGGGGGGGGCAGGGGAGGGATGTGTTTGGGGGGGCAGGGGAGGGATGTGTTTGGGGGGGGGGCAGGGGAGGGGTGTGTTTGGGGGGGGCAGGGGAGGGATGTGTTGGGGAGGGATATGTTTGGGGGGGGAGGGATATGTTTGGGGGGGAGGGATATGTTTGGGGGGGGGGCGGAGGGATATGTTGCAGGGGGGCAGGGCAGGAATTTGTTTTATTGAAGGGGGGGGTGGTAAGAGCATGTTTCAGAGTAAACTGGAAACTCAGAGCGGGCTAGTCAACATTTATGGAGAGGGGCCAGGTTCAGGCTACGGGTGTCGGCCATCAGACCCCCCGCTCCATTCACAGAAGGTTACAGTGAGGCCAGACTGTAGCATTTGCTGCTCCTCGCCACAATGTTGCGGGGAATGGAACGCGAGCCCAGGCGGCGTGTGCCCGCAGCCCCGGGGACAATGGCCTGGAGCCCCAGGCCCAGCGCGCGCCGAGCTCGCCAGCAAAAGCGCGCGCGGGGGGCTGCAAGCAACTAATTCCCGCCCGCCCTGTTTATCGCACTCACCTGACAGCCCAGGGGCCGCTCATCAGCCCTCCGAGCCTCCTACCGAGCAAGCCGGCACTCAGAGCTACAACGGCCGCCATTCCGCCCCTGTCCTGCTACTCGGTGTCACTGCAGTTCCCGCAATTCGAGCGCTCGTCCGCCGTGCCGAGGGATTATGGGACGAGGTCACAGTCTGCCCTCAGCACATTGACTGGGTGCAAGGCGGGTAGTCGGAGTCACCACTGATTGTGCAGACTGAGAGGCAAATTTAAAAAAAAATAATAATACATGTATACTCTTCTCTACAACAGCGCTGGCGAATTTGAGAGCTATATCCTACATGAGCCGGATCTGTCGGCCACTTCCTGTTCATGATGCCTCCTTCAAGCATAATTTGACATAATGATTTCTTTGAAAATTGCAGGAACATTTTCTGCAGCAAAAATTGCAATATTTTAGACTGCCCCCAAAGTTTTATTAATTGTTCTCTGGCTCTGTATAGTTACCTAAAAATGTATGAATTTAATGTAAGAGGTGTGTTTTGTTGAGTTTACAGGAAAGAACAGGTGTGGAATTTAAATACTGAAAGTCAAATCTCAAAAGTATTTAATCACACCTATTTTTAACTACTAGAGACTACTAATTCTGGCCTCTTGAGCATCCCCAATTTTAATCGTTCAACTATTGGTGGCCGTGCCTAAGCTCTGGAATTCCCTGCCTAAACCTCTCCGCCTCACTACCTATCTTTCCTCCTTTAAGTCACTTCTTAAAACCTACCTCTGTGACCAAGCTTTTGGTCACCTGTCCTAGTGTCTCCTTATGTGGCTCGGTGTCAAATTTTGTTTTATAATACTCCTGTGAAGCATTAAAAGTGCTACATAAATACAAGTTGTTGTTGAGATTACATAGGATATACGGCAAAGAAACAGGCCATTCAGCCCAACCAGTCCATGCCGGCGTTTATGCTCCATTTGAGCCTTCTCCCGTCTTTCCTCATCTAAATCTATCAGCATAACCCTCTATTCCCTTCTCCCTTATATGCTTGTCCAGCCTCCCCTTAAATACATCTTTACTATTCACTTCAACCACTCCCTGTGGTAGCGAGTTCCACATTCTCACCACTCTGGGTAAAGATTATTCTTCTGAATTCCCTATTGGATTTCTTGGTGACTATCTTATATTGATGGCCTCTAGTTATGCTCTTCCCCACAAGTGGAAACAGTCTCTCTGTATCCACTCTATCAAAAATTTTTATAATTTTAAAGACCTCTATTAGGTCACCCCTCAGCCTTTTTTCAAGAAAAGAGACACAGCCTGTTAATCCTTTCCTGATATGTATACGCTCGCATTTCTGGTATCATCCTTGTAAATCTTCTCTGCACCCTCTCCAGTGCCTCTATATCCTTTTTATAATATGGCGACCAGAACTGTACACAGTACTCTAAGTGGGGTCTAACCAAGGTTCGATACAGGTTTAGCATAACTTCCCTACTTTTCAATTCAATCCCTCCAGAAATAAACCCGAGTGCTTGGTTTGCTTTTTTTATGGCCTTGCTAATCTGTGTCACAACTTTTAGTGATTTGTGTATTTGTACTCCCTTTGTTCCTCCACCCCACCTAGACTCGCACCCTCCAAGTAATAAGTGACCTCCCTATTCTTCCTACCAAAATGTTGAACTTCATTTGCCAGTGATATGTCCATTCTGCAAGTTTATTAATGTCCTCCTGTAACTTGTTGCAGTTCTCCTCAGTATTGACTATCCCCCCCAATTTGGTGTCATCTGCAAATTTAGAAATTGTGTTTTGGATTCCTAAGTCTAAATTGTTAAAGTAAATTGTGAACAGCAGTGGTCCCAGCACTCATCCTTGTAGAACACCACTACCCACCTTCTACTCACAGTACGTGAAAGGATATGTTGGTTTATTACAACAGGAGAGAAATGCATAATAGTGGGGGATTGTTTGAGTTTTAATAGCCAATAGCTGTAAAACAAACTTTTCTTGCGAAAAGCTGTCTGTGAACTGTGTTTAACATCACCTAACTCTTTAAGGCCACAGAGTTGAATTGAACCAGAGCAGAAACCTGACCAACCTCCGTAGCTACACAATAGCAAAATACTGCGGATGCTGGAAATCTGAAATAACAACAGAAAACGCTGGAAAAACTCAGCAAGCCAGGCAGCATCTGTGGGGAGAGAAACAGAGTTAAGGTTTCAGGTCGAAGACCTTTCGTCAGAATTGGAAAGAAGCAGGAAAAGGAACAGATTTTAAAGCAAGTTTAGGGGCTGGGAAATGGGGGAGGGGATGAAAGAACAAAAGGGAAGGTCTGTGATAGGATGGAAGGCAGGAGAAGACGAGGCATTAAGAGATACTCAAGGCAAGAGGAGATGGTAATGTGACAGGTTAAGAAATAAAGGATGGCTCTAGATGAAGTGTGAATTGCGCTGGCAGAATGAAAGACAGCTGCCATGTGGGAGGGAAGAAAAAAAAAGCAAGCACAAACAAAAAGTGTGGATTAAAAATATATATGTGATAGGGGCAGAGGTTATGATCTGAAATTGTTGAACTCTATGTTGAGTCCAGAGTGCTGTAACTTGCCTAATCAAAAGATGAGGTGCTGTTCCTCGAGCTTACGCTGAGCTTCCGTGGAACAATGCAAGAGGCCGAGGACGGTGAGGTCTGAGTGGGAATGGAGTGGTGAATTAAAGTGACAGGCGACCGGAAGCTCGGGGTCACCCTTACGGACTGAACGGAGGTGTTCCGCAAAGCGGTCACCCAATCTGCGTTTGGTCTCCCCAATGTAGAGGAGACCACATTGTGAGCAGCGATTACAGTATATTAAATTGCAAGAAGTACAAGTAAATTGCTGTTTCACCTGGAAGGGGTGTTTGGGGCCCTGGACAGTGGGAAGGGGGGAAGTATAAGGGCATGTGTTGCATCTCCTGCGCTTGCATGGGAAGGTGCTGGGGGAAGGGGTGCTGGGGGTGATAGAGGAGCGGACTAGGGTGTCGCGGAGGGAGCGGTCCCTACGGAATGCTGAAAGGGGAGGTGAGGGGAAGATGCGTTTGGTGGTGGGATCACACTGGAGGTGGCGGAAATGGCGGAGGATGATCCGTTGAATGTGGAGGCTGGTGGGGTGAAAGGTGGGGACAAGGGGAACTCTATCGTGGTTCCGGGATGGAGGGGCAGGGGTGAGGGCAGAAGTGCGGGAGATATAATGGACACGGTCGAGGGCCGTGTCAACCAAGGTAGAGGGGAATCCCCGGTTGAGGAAAAAGGAAGACATGTCGGAAGCACTGGTGTGGAAGGTGGCATCGTCAGAGCAGATGCGGCAGAGACGGAGAAACTGGGAGAATGGAATAGAGTCCTTACAGATACAGTCATCAATGTACCGGAAAAAGAGGTGAGGGAGGGGACCCGAGTAGGACTGGAACAAAGAGTGTTCCACATATCCCACGAAAAGGCAGGCATAGCTAGGACCCATGCGGGTACCCATAGCAACACCTTTGATTTGGAGGAAATGAGTGGAGTCAAAGGAGAAGTTGTTCAATGTGAGAACCAGTTCAGCCAGGCGGAGGAGGGTGGTGGTGGATGGGGACTGGTTGGGCCTCTGTTCAAGGAAGAAGTGGCATGCCCTCAGGCCATCCTGGTGGGGGATGGAGGTGTAGAGGGATTGTACGTCCATAGTGAAAAGGAAGCGGTTGGGGCCAGGAAACTGGAAACTGTTAAAGTGGCGGAGGGCATCGGAAGCGTTGCGGATGTAGGTGGGAAGAGACTGGACAAGGGGAGAAAAAAGAGTCGAGATAGGAAGAGATAAGTTTCATGGGGCAAGAACAGGCTGAAACTATGGGTCTACCAGGGCAGTCCTGTTTGTGGATCTCGGGAAGGAGGTAGAAGCGGGCTGTGTGGGATTGGGGAACTATGAGGTTGGTGGCTGTGGGGAGAAGATCTCCAGAGGAGATGAGGTCAGTGACAGTCTTGGAAACGGTGGCTTGATGTTCAGTAGTGGGGTCGTGGTCCAGGTAGAGGTAGGAGGAGGTGTTGGACAGTTGACGTTCAGTCTCCGCTAGGTAGAGGTCGGTATGCCAAACAACAACAGCACCACCCTTGTCAGCAGGTTTAATGACAATATCGGGGTTGGATCTGAGAGAATGGAGTGCTGCAAGTTCAGAGGGAGGTAGGTTGGAGTGAGTGAGGGGAGCAGAGAAATGGAGATGGCCAATGTCACGGCGGCAGTTTGCAATGAAAAGATCTAGAGGGTAAGAGCCAGAGGGGGGGGGGGTCCAGGTAGAACGATAATTCTGAAAGTGGGAGAAAGGGTCAGTCGTGCGAGCCGTCATCCGTAACTACACCTTGTGATGAAGTGCTGTAAATAGGCACACTCTGAGGTTAATTAGAGGCTCATTGCTGTTGCTTAGGGAAGTTTGTCTTTAGAAAAAAACCTGTGAGGCAGCAGACTTGCCTTTGCTGCTGAGATTGAGCACAAGGGATCAGGATTCCTCATGAATTTTAGATTGGCAGCTGCTTGTCAATTCTGCCTCCTTCCCCTGGGAGAGGCCAGTTATCAAAGTCAGAAAAAAATCTATCGGGAAATGATGGCTTTCTTTCACGTCATTATATGGGGTAATGCAAGGCTTTTATTATTATATGAATAAATCGATTTGTAGTAACAAGAATTACTCACTGTCCTGCAGGGTATAGGTGGTGGGATTGCCACTTTTTATCAAATACGGAATCAAACAAGAGGCTGTATAGGGGAAAGAGAGGGTAAAATCATGTTTAGATGTTATTGCTGGCAGGTCTGAGCTCTCGGTGTGGGCCAGTTCTTTTTTCCGTCCCTCAAGTGTCAGATCCACCGTGCTTTACTTGCATTTCTGTCATTTGTTTTCTTTCTTTATAGCTCACACCTTCGTCGTATGTGGACAACTCATATCACCCCGCCCCCCTGCATTAACACATTATTTTGTCCTTGCTATATATCTGCAATATCTCACAGACGATCTATCACGTGCCATCTTTGACTCTTGCCAGAGTCAGAAGGTTGTGGGTTGAAGCCCCACTCTGGAAACTTGAGCACATAATCTAGGTTGACGCTCCAGTGCAGTGCTGAGGGAGTGTTGCATTGTTGGAGGTACTGTTTTTTGGAAGAGATATTAAATTGAGCCCCGTCTGCCCTCTCACGTGGATGTAAAAGATCCTATGGCACTATTCGAAGAAGTGCAGGGGAGTTTATCTGGTGTCCTGGTCAAAGTTTATCCCTCAACCAGCATCACTAAAACAGATTATCTGATCATTATCGCAATACTATTTGTGGAACCTTGCTGTGCGAATTGGCTGCTGTGTTTCCTACATTACAACAGGGACTACACTTCAAAAGCACTTAATTGGCTGTGAAGAGCTTTGGGACGTCCTGAGGTCGTGAAAGGCGCGATATAAATGCAGGTTCTTCATGTCACCCACTTTCTATCTGGCAGTTTGTAGGTCATTTCATACATTAACTCTCTGCGATTGCTGTATCTGTCAGTCTTTCACCCTTTTATCCTTCCGTTTGTCTCTCTTTTTCCAACCTTATTAAAATGCCTCTTCATCTCTTAGCCATCAGTTCTGAAGAAGGGGACATCCATGAAGCATCTTAACCCATCTTTTCTCTTTACAGATCCTGATTGACCTGCTGTGTATTTCCAGCATCTGTATTTTTTCCTCTTTATTTCTCAGTAACGTTATTCAGTGAGACAGTCATGAGAATCAGTAACCATTACAATAGCAAAATGCTGCAGATGATGGAAATCTGAAATAACAACAGAAAATGCTGGAAACACTGGACAGGTCAGGCAGCATCTTGGAGAGAGAAACAGAGTTAACGTTTCAGATCGATGACCCTTCTCAGAACTGGAAAAAGTTAGAGAAGTAACAGATTTTTAAGCAAGTGTGGGGCAGGGAAAGAGAGGAAAGAACAAAGGGAAGGTCTGTGATAGGATGGAAGGCAGGAGAGATTAAAAGACCATCATCATTCCCTTTGTCTTTTAAAAATGTTACTTCTCTAACTTTTCCCAGTTCTGACGAAGGGTCACCGACCTGAAACGTTAACTGTTTCTCTCTCCCTGATGCTGCCTGACCTGCTGAGTGTTTCCAGTGAACATTACAACCTTGTTTTTGATTCTCAGAACCTTTTTCTCATTCAGTTAAAGAGTATTAGTGTAAAAATTCTTCAAGGGCAATTTAAAAACAAATGGCGAATATATCCACTCTATGGCGATCTCTGTGCTGTGCATCAGTGGAGTGTGCCCCAACCATATTTTACACTTTAAAACCAAATGGTGATAAAAAAAATCAAACCACTTTATTGCATTGTTTTATGGATATAAATTACATTTGATAGCAACGAGTTGTTTACCACACACAATATCAAATTGTGAACCGTCTGATATAAATGGAAAGTAGATTTAGGGACACAGAAATCTTGCAGCGTTTTAGTTTTTTGGAAGACTTACCTCTGACTATTCCACTTCCATTAGGAAAGCAAATCAACTGGATAAACACGATTATAGTGTGTAGAAAATAGACTTGATGAACAAAATGGCCTGTTCTTGTTCTATGATTTCTTAATTTAAGTAAGACGACGAGAGACGAAGATGACTCTCCCATTACTCTTGTGGTTATTGCCTGCTGGGCTTGAATGTCTCCGAGTGGCCAACAATGGACACTGTACACAAGACGCGGTTTCACTGGAGTACTGTACATTTTTATCGTAGCATTATTCAACTTGCATTGTGCTGCTTTGGCTGCAGTTCGACATTCTATTTGCTTTGTAGATTGCTGCTCCAGCGACTCGCACATTAAGCACCAACTCCACCAATACCTCTCCTTCACTTTCATCCCAAGCTATTTCAACGTCATTACAATGTAAATGTCACTCACGCCCCCTCACTTTAAACATCTCTTGTAACTGGTGAGCTTATATCTAAATATTTGATGTAACATGTCGTGTAGGTCTTCAGTTTCCGTTTCCGGTTTGACTGCTCCCCGCCCCCCAACATTTACAACCGTGCTGCTTCCTCCTGTCACCGACAATAGGTTAGGTTTCAACTGTTAAACAATGGAAGCAGCTTTGAGGAAAACTTTTAATTACTAATGCAGATTTCGTCGTGCTTCTTTTACTAGGATTTTTTTTAAGATTGGGGATGCTGCTGGCATATTACCTATCGCGTTGCCCCGAGGTGATGATGGGTCTTCACCTTGAACTGTTGCAGTCCTGTGGTGGTGGTACCCCCACTGCTATTAGATAGAGAATTCCAAGATATCGACAGTGACGGTGAATGGTCACATATATCCAAGTCAGGCTGATGTATAACTTGGAGAGGAGGGTGGAGGTCTTCTCCCACGTTAAGCTTAAACAACACCATCCCAGTACTCAAGCATTTATTGGTACAAAGCACCTATAACTCACTGATGCCCATGTACTTTGGTTAAGTCCTTTCAACTAGTCCCAGGGTGGCTGATGGCCAGCCCTCAAAGTCCCGCCAAGTCAGTCATATTTGCGGTTATGTTTATTATTCACTGGCACCTGCCGTTTGAATCTTGTGGGGCTGAAGGCTCATTGGTAGATAAATCCTAAATCAGAACACCTCTATCTATTCATATCAACTTCAGGTATGCGCAAATAAATTGGAATATGAATGATCCTTTATATGCACCTCCTGAAGTTGCACGCAGCCCACATTGAGAAAACATTCTCTAATCTACACAACACCCAGCTCTTTAGGAATAAGACTTTGTCCCAGATGGAATCATTCTGGTGAATCGGCACTGCATCCCCTCCAGCACCAATACATCCTTCCAGAGGGGCGGTGCCCATAACTGAAGGCAGTGTCCAGATGGGGTCTAACCAGCACTCTGTATAACTGTAACACAACTTTCACCTCTGTATGCCAGCCCTCTTTAGGTAAAGACCAGCATTCTATTAGGCTTTTTAATTACTTTTTGTACCTGTCCACTAGCTTTTAGTGGTTTCTGTACTTGGACTCTTAAATCTCTCTGCTCATCCACAGGTCCTAGCTTTTCATTTAGAAAATACTCTGATCTATCTTTCTTGGGTCCAAAGTAGATGACCTCACATTGAACTCCGTCTGCCATGGTTTTGCCCACTCGCTTAATATATCAATTACCTGTTACAACTTTCTGCTCCCATCTACACCATTTACTGTGCCACTTAACTTAGTGCGGTCAGCACACTTAGATAGACAGCTCTCTTAGCGCCTGCACGGGCCAAACGGCCTGTTTCGGTGCTGTAGGCTCTATGTAACTGATTCTATGTATTCCTTCATCCAAGTCATTAATACATATAGTGAAAAGCTGAAGGCCCAGCAGAGACCCCTGGGGGACCACCACTCGTCACATCCTGCCAATTCGAGTACATACCCATTATTCACTGCTCTTTCTCTCCTACCTCATCAGTTCCCTATTCAAGCCAATAGGTTGCCCCCAATTCCATGCCCTCTTATTTATGTTAACAGTCTCTTATGTGTAACCTTGTCAAATGCCTTCAGGAAATCTATATAAATAACATCCAGACACTCCCTTACCTACCACATTAGGTACCTCCACAAAATATTCAACTAGGTTTGTTAGACATAACCTCACCTTTAGGAATCTATGCTGGCTCTCTCCGATACAGCTACTTTCCTTGGTAAGATGCAAACAACTCGATAAGCAAAAGATTAATTCGTTGAGAGCTGCAATAGGTTTGCTGCACCAAAATATCGCAAAGTCACAAGCTTTCCAAGTTCCACTTTATATTTTTCATTGGAAACATCATTTTTTTGTTGTTGCAGATACCACACACACTATGTACACAGTACATGCATAGTTTGAAAATTCCAAAAGGCATCAGTTTTTACTATGTCGTCAGAAACTAGGGGAAAACACAAATATTAACACACCAGGATAAACACATCTGGACAAAATACATAGAATACAAACTTAAAACTGGTTCCGCAAATAACAGTTCCCAACTTGGACTAATTTTGTGAACTCTTTTATTTGGACAAAAGAGAGAGACGCACAAGCCGTGTGATTTTTAGGTTTTAACAAAAAAAATCCAAAAAAAAAATCAGAGATCCACAATTAACATCCATCAGTTATCAGAAGCGGAGCGAAGCCTCCTCCATGTGTTGCTTTTACAAGAAACTCCATTTCCCGTCTCACTGCTTTGCACTTTTTAAGCCCAGTGATTTCACTTCTGAAAAGCCAAACTGAAATTGCCTTGAAAAAGTTTTTTTTGAATATGACTAGTTGTCAATTTAATCCAGCTTCCGTACATCATGGGCCAGCCACTGTGGACACAAGTCTGAACAAAGCAAAATACTGCAGACACTGGGAATCTGAAATTAAAAAACGGAATATTCTGGAAACACTCAGCCGGTTAGGTAGCATCTGTGGAGAGAGGAAGGTAGGGTTCGCGTTTCAGGTCTGATGACCCTTCCTCAGAGGGTTCTGGCGAAGGGTTAAGAACTGAAACATTAACCCTACCTCAACAAAGCAGACTGAAATGAGCAGAAAACAGGCTTTTGACAAAGGGTAGGGGACAGATCACATAAAAAGACATGCACATTTCATGAAGTAAAATCAAAAATGCAGACTTCTGGAAGTTTCAGCAAGGATAAATATCTTTAAGACAGTCAGTTGCTGAAGCAGAAACATTAGAGAGAGGCTATTTTTTGTAAAACAAAGCGCTGGTAACACACTCCAAACATTTTAATTACAAGTGCAACAGTTCAGTTCTCTGCTGTTCAGATAAAAGGTGCATTTTGCAGTAATATTTTATACATAATGGTGTGAAGCTAACAGTTCAGATGTGAATTCAGGATTTGTAGTAAGCATCATACAATTCATGCTGTGAAATAAATTGTTATCCATGATTTTACCTAGATTCCAAATAATCCACAAAAACTTTAAAGACAAAAATGCCCCCTAAATTATCTCTGCAACAGTGGTTAAAGCTTAACAAATCCACCTAACTGGAAAACTGGTTGCGATTTCATTTACCCATCAATGTTAAGACCATTCACAATGTCACATTTATTTAAAATTAGATAAACACGGGCAAGCATGGCAAACAGAGCCCGGGGGGGGGGGGAGAAATCGATCTTGTAAATCAGTGTAATGGAAAATATGCAAGCAAGGGTACATTTTACCAGAGGTAGGTAATACTGTATATATGTCAAATATAAACAGCCAGCACCATATACACTTACAATTATCCCCCAATGAAAAGACATTTAAAACTAGATGAAATAACTATTACAATTGTAACATGGTAAAAAGGGGTAACTTTCAAGCTGTACGATATATTTGTTGCCCCGTAGTACAAGGCTCGCCGAGTGATCCAATTAATTGCATGAGTTAAAAAGACTGACTCAAAGTATAAACATCAGAATGATTCATCTCCTTCACTTCCAGTAAATGAGTGGAATGCAGCTATAATGGGCAGGCCCTCATTTACACCGGTCGGTATTTGGCAACAGCAATCACTGATGGCAACCAGGTTATTCCCATGTTTTACACAAATATTTTGGAACAAGTGTAGCAAAGTAAAAAGAAAAGGGTCTCAATACATGGTGTTTGTTAATACCAGACAAAAATGTAATGCATAGAATTGCAAAGCAGTTTTACTGGGGAACAGAGATCAGAATTAGCATTGGAATGCTCGTCAGAACAGGGAAAAAAAACCAGCATGTGGCATTTCATTAGTAAACTATTTGCCCCATTGCTCATTTTCTGCAAAAACAGTTTGTAGTTGAGTATAGACACAATGAGCATGTTTTCTATTTGCACTGTTTCAACTAAAGAAACTTTACAATACTCATCACCCACAATGAATATTTATTGTGAACTGCATGGGTTCCAATTGGAAAAAAAATGTTGCCACTTTTTCTTCTCTTGTGATGGTTGTAGTACAACTAACACCAATTCTACATTGCATACTTGTGAGTCCAGTCTCTTGCTTGCTTGTTGTATCTACCAAAAGTAAAACAAGCAACATCAACTTAGTGCAAAACACACTTATGAAAATAATAGATATTTGGGATTTAAGTCCATAGGTTTTAACAACTCTACCTCAAAAGATTTCCAACAGACCAACTTTATTAAAAGCACACGGTAAATTAATAAAATCTGTTATCTGCTTGAATTTAATACTGCTCTCAGCATCTAAACTGATGCTTCACCACACTCGAACACAATTTTAACAGGACGTCCTGGCATACCGGAGGGGAGCCCGGTGGTTAAATAATAGAGATAACGGAATCTCCAAATGACTGCAATGCTAATTGTTCTGCATTCCCCAATTTGCCTACTTCAATCCTCTCCATCAGCACTCATCGCCATTGGTCCTGCTGCCGGAATCAGCGGCCTCAGGAGCCCATTTAAACAGGTGGGCTCTCTGCTGATTTTAAGGTTGGTAGCTCCTCTGAGGTCAGTGTTGCGGAGGCCTCCCAATAGGCTTGCTGGAGGTTAGTCCTCGCTACCTTTCAGTGCTCAATCTGTAGCTAGGGAGCCCATGATTCAGGGGAACGTTTTAGGCCTTCCCCCTCAGACCCGTGGGTTGGTGCATGAAAAAGCCATGAGCTTTCAGAGGG
This sequence comes from Somniosus microcephalus, assembly GCF_052327205.1. NCBI lineage: Eukaryota > Metazoa > Chordata > Chondrichthyes > Squaliformes > Somniosidae > Somniosus > Somniosus microcephalus. The sequence goes on along the minus strand of NC_140994.1, from coordinate 79,260,767 downwards.
GGTGATTTTGTCGATAGAATGACCAAACTCTGGAACAAACAAAAATATCGGGGGCAGCATGGAGTCACCCTACGGCCTCCCATTGTCCGCAGTGGATAGTGGGAGCGCAGGCCCACAGAAAGCATGTGCATTTGAGGGAGGCATTGGAGGGTAGTCAGGACTGGTCACAGTCTTCAGGGGAGGAACAAATCTTAGTTGGTCTCCCAGTTAAGTCGAGCACTGGGTCTGTGACTGACTCTAGCAATTCAATCAATCAGTGAAAATCATATAAATTGTAGTCTATGCACACCTAGTCAGATGCACCAAAGGTTCCCAAAATGCCTGTTTTCAAGAACCCAGAGGTTAAAAAAAGGGTGCATCAAGTTTGCTGAGACTCCAATAGAAAGTTATTTTCCCCCAGTTTATTTAAGCAACAGTAGTTACAGGCACTTCTCCAATTAGCTTTATAACATTCATACAATTTTACCAATTAACCAGCATATTTATAGGAGCAAAAGGCCATTGCTGGAGTGCATTCTTGCATTTTGATAAAACTATAAAATTTGTCAAACTTTTTTCCAGTTGATTAAACAGCATTCTTAGGTGATGTTTGCAATTCTACAGACAGTACTTACTTTTCCTTATCTGTTTTGTACATGTGTGCAATTTCTGGAACCAGTGGATCATCAGGATTAGGATCACACAACAGTGAGCAAATCGACAATAAAACTGTCAGGAAGGAAGAACAATGCCCATTACTCTCCAGTGTACTTTGCAAACCAGTGCAATTATTGAAAAGCAAACTGCACACATTTAGTTGGTGTAATTAACTAAGACACTGTACCAGACTAAAACCATAGGTGCAAAAGAAAGCAAAGGGCTTGCATTTATGTAGCACCTTTCAGGACATTCCAAAGTGCTTCACAGCCAATGAAGTACTTTTGAAGTGTAGTCACAGTTATGTAGGCAAACATGGCAGCCAATTTGTGCAGAGCACAGTCTCTCAAACAGCAATGAGATTAATGACCAGTTATTCTGTTTGTGATTTTGGTTGAGGGATGAATGTTGGCCAGGACACTCCCCTGCTTTTCTTCGAATAGTGCCATAGGATATTTTACATCCACCTCATAGGGCAGACGGGACCTCAGTTGAACATCTCATCTGAAGGATGGCACTTTCAACAATGCAGCACTCCTTCAGTACTGCAGTGAATAAAAGTAAAAAAGCTTTTCAGGTTTTGAATAATAGACATTTAGCACAGCAGGCATTTGGCCCATTGTGCCTGTGCCAGTGCTAGAACATCCACTAGATCCATCTACTGTAATCCCAGTTGCCTATCTTTAACTTAATACTTTTATTCCTTTTCTATTTTCTTTATCCATCTGATTCTGTTCTAGGTGTCGTTGTTGCCTCTGCCTCAATAGCCATTTGTGGCAAAGCACTCCATCTTCTAATAACTCTGGGAAATAGTTTTCTAACTTCACCCTTCATTCTTTTGATAATCCTCAGCACCTTACAGCCCTTAGACCAATTCACACCAGATCAGATCACACTCGGATTTCCAAAGTAAAGTCCACCCCCATTCTGCTCCAAGATGTGCCTTAACCCTCTGAACACTAATGTGACCTTTCGTCCTCTTACACTAGATATCAATGTGGTCTCTAAGTAGCCTTGCCAGTTGAATGCCAAAATTTATATTCTAAAGAGAGAACCATCAAGGGGGATGAATTGAGGCTGGCAAAATATCAGAACACTTTGTTAGTCTGAGCTTAGTTTGAAACCAGGTCTTTAAATTTCAACTGCTCTCCTTCAGTTTTCAAATGTTTACTTTGTTGAACAAAAAAAAGTTTGCTGAAATTACAAACAAAAGAGAGGACACATTACTAACATGAAAAGGATTCACTCAAATAAAATATCAAGAACATTGGCCCTACCTTTTGATATCGTTAATGCTGGTGACCACTGTGACCGCAGAATATCAAGACATATACTGCCATTGCTGTTTATGTTTGGATGATATATTTTTGTTGTAAATGCAACCTTTAAAGTATAAAAAGTTACCATTACACTCAGAGAAAAGTTCCCTTTATCCCCTCCCAAAGTGCAGAATGTCTTAAAGGCAGGTTACCTTTGGTGGTTTAAAAGGGTAATCTGTGGGGAACTGAATTGCAAGAAAGAAAACTCCTCCCTGATATGGACTGTCATACTGGGGAAGAAGAAAAACAAACCCACGCGTTAAACACAACCATGATTCGAGAAAAAACTTCAAGAAAATGTAAAATAAAGATTTATGAACTACTCACAGGTCCCATTATAGTAGCTTGCCAAGCGAACACTAAACATTGAAGGCAAGAGATATTAAGCAATATTTAGAACAAAGTCTCCTTCGAAAAATATTTTAAAAGTGTAAATTTTTTTTTAAAAAAACAACGCCCTTACTATCATCTCCCGCTGGACCTGCTGAACACTGAGCTGGTGGATCTCGTTGCAAGTCTTTTAATTCCTAAATGATCAAAAGAAAATATCATCGTTACTGCAGCAAAATCACCTCCCATGCAAAGAATTACGAAAGCACCTGCCTGACATGTTAGGCAGGGAGTGTGGTTTACACAAGCTTAGCTGCAAGAGTTTTTGAAAAATTTCTTTAAACTGATGCAATGTTGGGGGAAAAAATACACCACTTGCATTTGAATTAAAATACAAACTATGAATTTGGACCCGATTCAAACCCCGAGGCTGAAGAGTAAACACGGTGTCGAGAAGTCGAAGACTTGTCAATGCTCACAACATACTATGCCATATGCTGAGGGCCAAAACAGCAACAGCATTAAAAAGAAACAGTGATGCATAGCAAGACTACACAACACTGCAAGACTGAAAAATCAGTGAGGTGTGGTATTGCTCAGAATGGAAAAGAACTCAAATAAGTTTGTCCTCAATTGAATCTGCTTCAACTTCAAGTTGATATTTTTGTTAATTTAAAACAGAATAAATGTTAGATGCATTAGTACCTAAATAAATACTGTAAATATTTTCAGAATTAATTTCCCAGGACTTGTTTCACAATGTACTTTGTCCAAAAGGAGCAGTATGAATGTCATATAATGATTATATGGATTCCAATTCCAGGTACCTGACTTTAAGGGTCTACAGTATATGTACTGTGCATGTTTGCTATCTTTCAATGCAATCACATAGGGAAGAGAGCAGAGACACAAGTTTTGTAATGACCTGCTCATTACAGAGAGTAAAGACACCAACTGCTACACTAATCGGTTGCAGTGTTAGAGGGTAACTGCAACAAATATTTTGCTCCACCCACAAGCTGCCTTCCCCACGTGCAAGCCGTGAAGTAGTATTTATGCCCATCACAAACTGAACAATTTTTTGGGGTCTACTTGTAAACAAAACTGATTTCTTTTAGTGCCCAACTGTGATCAGCATTCAATAAATCGCTATGTGGTTGGAATCGAATACCCCTGGCAATCTGCCTATACATGATAGCAAAATACATATTACCGAGATAAATACTCATTGCTAACAAAGGTTAGGCAAACATAAAATCTCTTGGTCTCTAGTTCGAAGTACAATACTGACACCCCATCTTAGAAATGTAAATTTTTGTAAGCAGGGGGAAGGAACTTGACACTCTGGTGTTTGATTTGCACAATTTTCAAATCAAATCTTACCACAACAGAACTCAAAGTAATGTCTGATTAAGACCAGTCCAGCACAATGAGAGGTTTTATTTTGTATTTAACCAGTAGATCTCCCTGGTGTCACTCATGATTATTCTGGGACATGGATCAGGAAGTGGAACAGTTGAGTGGGAACGATGCACATGCAGGGGAGTAGAACTTTTGCCCAGGCAATGGAACGTGGGTCAGAGAGCAGAGCAGTTGGGTACAGTAGGAGCAGCAGCAGGACACTAGGCCAGAGAGGAAGCAGGGAAAGAGCAGGTTTGGTTTCCTGTTATTTGGCAACCAGGAATGGCAAAATCCAGCACTTGAGGGGAGCAGAGAACATTGAGGCGAGGGGTCGAGTTGTTCCCGAGACTAATGGTGAGAATAGCAGGTTCAATTCCCTACAATATACTTTACGTTCGCACGAGCGTGTGCACTCACTCAATTGCTCATAGGTGTTGGATGTTAAACTGTTTTATAAAGGACAACGGTGTACGTCATGTAATATACAATGGGTTGTTGTGCAAAGGAAAAGCTGTGTCAAATTAAGATTTTAAAAAAATCTAAATTATTAAGTAAAGGCAAGCTCAGGTCACTCAAGAGTTTAACGGTTTGCTCAGGGAAGTTTGCAAATTGTAAAGTTCTCATCAGATTCAGCTCCAGTAGTAACCAGTATTAAGTTTTTGTCTTTTCTGTAAAAAAAAAAATTGTTTTGTGTCTGTAACAAATTAAATGCCTTGTCAGCTGTGTTCATGCTATTTTTAATACTACAAGCCCATGAATATAGTTATTTACATTGTTTCCCCCCAAAGTTACCTCACATATTGATGAAAAGTTTATGCGTCACTCTTGTTTTTAGTGGGAGCAGATAATCTGACCAGTCATTGCCAGACCTGGGGAGTAATAGGGCTTACGAACAAGCCCAAGCATACTCAGAGAATGGCCCGTCTTGTTGTAGGTCATAAAAAAAGATTTTAAAAAATCCTTGCACCCTCCCCAACTCTAAAACACGGTAGTGTTCAGACCCAGAAGGGAGGCAAGCCTTCAGTTGCATTCTGGTAGTTGTAGCCAAGTGCTTGAAAAGAGTGGCATGGGTTCATTCCAGGAGTTGCAGTCTACTACCTGGTCGAGCCGCTTCATTCAGGGCATCTGATAGCTGGTCCAGTGACAGGCGCAAGAACTCCCAGGTGTCTGAAAGAGGGGCAGGCCTCCAGGGGAAAACATTTGTTAAGATTTCAAGCATTTAATAGGCAACTCTAAAGGTAATGGTTTTATCATCAATCTGTTGTTTCACGAGTAGCTCTTTTCTGAATGCTCAACCTTGATTTGTAGAAGTTGTACCGACTTGGTAGGTTTGCGGCCTGTTCAGTTCTGATTTGTTGCTGTTTTATAAATGACATTTTAGCCAATCAGGTGCAGGAGTGACACACATTGCAAGCATGAGGGATGGCACCACATACATACACACACACAAACTCCTGTGGCATTGCTCACAGTCAGAGGGTGTGCTGTTTTATAATGATTGGACTGGCACACCATGCAACTCACAATGGAGGAGTGGGCTGGACTGGGGGTAGCGAAGCTCCTGAAGTAGGTGTACTGGGGGAAGAGAGAGAAACAAACAGAGAGCACAGGAGAGATGGGTACTGAAAGCACTGTGTGAAAATGGGGGGTGGCGGGTAATGGGAAGAAAAAGAACACCGAATATGTGCAGCTAGAAGCAGTCCAGGACACATGGCTGGGCCTCCAGTACAGGCCCAGGTCTGGGAGAAGCCAGGCCAGAAATGAAGCAGTGGCACCAGCTGACAGCAGAAGGAAGGTGTTCCACCAGAAATGAGCAGCAGCAGAAATGTCAGGCAGCGAAGATACAGCTGAAGAGACATTATACTTCATTTAAGATTAGGTCCAAAATCTATCTGCACACAAGAGCTGCTAAATGTAGTTAACTTGGCAGCCTTATTTATTTATTTTTTTAAAGTTATTTATATTCAATGCAGCCTAGAATAATCATACGAAACAAAAAGCAAGTTATTGCAGCTGTCAAAATCTACCAGAATGAAATGAAGATGTGAAAGCGACTGATGAAACCAGGGAGCAATATGCAAAACTGTAATTTAATCAAGAAGTTCAGGTGACAACAAATAGAAGACTGCCACTTGAGTGATTTAAGTGATCATTTAGATCCCAGGAGCAATGATTGTAAACTGTACTGGTAGGGAACATTGCAAAACTTGTCCAATATACTAGTTTACAATGCAAATCAAGGATATACAAATCCAGCGATGAACATTTTGGGAATTCGGATGCATTGAGCGGACGGGTATTTAAGGAAAAACGAAAAGGGGATGTGCAAGTCCAGGAGACCAATAATTTCACATTGAAAGTATTTCCTTACAGTAACATTCTTGCTGATGGGATGAACTACAGCAGATTTACAAAACAAAATACTGTATTGTACATCTCCCTAATAGCTCAGCTGGTAAAGGCAGAGTGTGACTGAGCTATACCTACCAGAAGGTCCCAGATTCGATTCCCAGTCTCTGCTGAGTGAGCTGATCCCAGCCGGGGTGGCAGGAGGGGCCCTCAGCACCCATGGGCTAGGGAAGGGTAAAATCAGCCAGGGTTCCAGGTCCTGATCAGTTTTCCCCCTGCTGTAAAGTGCGTGTGTGGACAGGATCGGGCTCAGCTGTGATGCCCCTTACTGTCGAACAGCTTGCCAAAACCCACTGTCTAGGTTCACATATGAAGAATGGCCACTTGAGCGAGGTATCGGGTGGTGACCAGTACCTGTTGAACTGTACCCCAGCATGAGTCAGTGCCTTCAGTAGAGGGGGTGATAACTGGAGAGGAAAAATAAGTTTTTTTACATAAACATTGTACAAAAATAAGGAGATTCATCCTTAATTTCCAATGCTGTTGGTAGAAGCAAACGATACTCTACCTAGTTAGTAAAAGTGGTCTTTTTCTGTGTAATTTCCAGCAGAGTAACACTCCTGCTACCTTGCCTCGGCTACCATTTCCAGTGTAGGCAAGCTGAGCAGATTGCTGCTGTGTGTTTGTCCACCTGCAGCCTGACCCCATTGCACAGGCTACCTAAAAGGACAAATACAGGTGTGAAAGGCTCACTCACTGTCTCAAACAAATTGATCTAAAAAGAGGGGCAGAGCCAAGTGAGTTACAGGTGCACTACAGAAACTAAGTAACCTCAAGGAGCAAAGATATGTGCATATCAAAATTATTAAGATGCACTACTTCAAGAAAATGCCACTATTAAAATGTGGATGAAGAGAGCAAACTGCAGCTTGACCCCATTATCAAATCAGTGACGGAAACAAGACTAAGCCGGTCATAGGTCGCAGGACAATCTGCTACATTAGAGAACGATGCCTTATTTAAAATTCAAAAGCCAGCTTCAAGGAATTTACAATGAAGCTCATACAGTTTATAGAATCATAGAATAGTATAGCACAGGAGATGGCCATTTGGCCCATCGAGTCTGTGCCGGCTCTTTCGAAGAGCAATCCGGTTAGTCCCACTCTTTCCCCATATCCCTACAATTTTTTTCTCCTTCAAGTATTTATCCAATTCCCTTTTGAAAGCTACTATTGAATCTGTATCCACCACCCTATCAGGCAGTGCATTCCAAATCCTAACCACTCGTTGCGTAAAAAGGTTTTTCCTCCTGGCGTCTGATGCTTTTGGCAATCCCCTTAAATCTGTGCCCTCTGGTTATCGACCCTTCAGCCGTTGGAAACAGTTTCTCTTTATTTACTCTAAACCCTTCAAGATTTTGAACACCTCTATTAAATCTCCTCTTAGCCTTCTCTTCTCCAAGGAGAACAACCCCAACTTCTCCAGTCTATTCATGTAACTGTAATCCCTCATCCCTGGAACCATTCTAGTCAATCTCTTCTGCACCCTCTCCAAAGCCTTCACGTCCTTCCAAAAGTGTGGTGCCCAGAATTGGACACAATACTCCAGCTGGGTCAGGCAAATGTTTTATACAGGTTTAGCATAACTTCCTGGTTTTTGTGCTCTATGTCTCTATTTATAAAGCTCAGGGATCCCAAATGCTTTATTAACTGCTTTGTTAACCTGTCCTGCAACCTTCAAAGATTTGTGCACAAACACCCCAAGGTCTCTCTGTTCTTCCCCGCCACCAGCCCCCCCCCCCCCCCCCCATTAAAATTGTACCCTTTAGCTTGTATTGTCTCTCCTCATTCTTCCTACCCAAATATATCACCTCACACTTTTCTGCGTTGAATATTATCTGCCACGTGGCTGCCCATTCTACCAGTCTGTCTGTCCTCTTGAAGTCTATTACTATTTTCCTCATTCTGTGAGATGGAAGTACCAAACATGACTCAAATTATTTGCCAAAAATATTGTACCCCACCTATCCATTAGTATTAAATCTCAGTTCAACAGAAGTTGACTCTCGCATCCCACAATGGTTCTATCTATAAAAACAGGAAAACTAATTTCTACATGATTTATTAGTGCCAGGAAGTCTAACTGGATATACAATACTCGACATAGCCTAACCAAGCACCGTTAAAATAATACAAAGTTTAACCATATACTAGTTAATCTCTTGTGGTGTTGCTTACGGCAAGTGAAAAAAAACATGGTTTCTAAGAACAGGAGCGTTATACCACATAGCAGTTTGCCAAGCTGAATGTTGTCTCTTGTGACTGGTGCTACAGGGGGCTGGAAAGTTAATGGGAGGTACAATTAGGAACACCGAGGAAGCATGGGCAGTGACTAAGGATTTGGGCGAGAAGTTGAGGGGAGCCATACGTACTGACAAACAGTGCGTTAAGTATAGTGGTTTTAAAAACTGTGTTTTATCAATTTGTCCCATTTTCCTCGACCTTTTTGCTTGGAAGGGCCGTTCACTGCTTTAGCTATTCACGTGTTCTCTGTTTAACATCTTCAATTTCATTGACGCTTTTTTCCGTTGTCTTGAGAAGACCGTTTACATTATCTAACAATCTCCTGCTCGGCTTTTAGCGTCCGTTTGCTGGCTTGCCTTTTCCTCCCCTGATTCTATTAAAATGCTTCTTCATGATGTCCTGAAGGGGGGCCTGGCCCAAAACACTGACCCACCTGTTCTCTCCATGTAAGCTGACTGACCTGCTAATGTGGTTCCGGCATTTGCAGTTTTTGGCTTTTCGTCTGTTCTGTTGGACTTACAGTTGCTGTAGCTGTTGACAAAGTGCTAGGCAGAGCTGGCCGTCAATCATGTTGTAATAAGCCAATCAGGTACAAAGAATATGCCTAGAATAAATTTGCCTGGACCAGCCAAAAAGTGACTTTGATTCAGCATTACAGGAGAGTGCACTATATCCAATTATATACAAGAGATTGATAGATATTAGTCCTTCACAAACTAATAGGATTTCCAAAATTAATCATAACTGGTCTCTAGCATTCTCTGTAGTACTTTGATAAAGGAATATTTAACAATGTACACTTGGATTTATACTTCAGAATGTTTTTTTAAGTCTACATCTTTTACGATGCAAAACTAATACTTTGCATGCAAGTGACGTAAAAGAAAAAAAAACTGTCCTTCAAATAATGAAAATATGACAATCTACTGGGGCACTTATATCTGAAATCTTGCGGATGGAAAATGTGTCATGGCCTAAGTGCGACATACAAGATCATTGATGGTTTCCATCAGTCTCATGAGCAAAGGCATTTTAGGAGAACAAAGTTTTATTTTGGTGGAATTTGTGCTCAATTAAGGTAATGAGCATGAGTCTGTGGAATGGAACACACTCACTTTGGGAGGCTAGTGCCAGCACACACACATTCACAGATAGAGAGTAAAGCTCTCCATTCTGCTCCAACATACCTGTAACCCAGCCTTAGGTGGTCACATACCTACTGCACCCTCCAGTTCTTTGACAACTCGTTTCCAAAAGTTTTCATAAAATTATGCTTCGTGCCTCTATCAGTATCTTCAGTGTTCTGGGATGTGCACCGTCTCAACTGATGATTTTTCTACCATCAGTCACATAAGGTTTAATATTTTATTTTTTCAACATTATCTCCAGTCAGGGCTCTTACACATGGTCATGTACTTTTACAGTCCAACTTTCAACTTCCTCTGTAAAAACTGAGCCACAATAGTTAAGCATCTGACATTTCCTGCCAAATACAAGATGGCCCCTTTGTCTTGAAATGGACCCATCGTTTAACTATCCTTTTGCTTGTGTGTTTATAAAAGCCCCCATTATTTTCCTCTGTTGACTGCCAGTCTTCTTTCATACTCCTAGTCTTCCTCTCACTTTTTGCTCCCTTGCTATACTTTTTAAATCAATCATCGCAGTGCATTCTTCCCCAGTATTTTTTAAAAATTTGTTCATGGGATCTGGGTGTCGCTGGCGAGGCCAATATTTAGTTGCCCTCGAGGAGGGTGGTGGTGAGCCACCTTCTTGAACCGCTGCAGTCAGTGTGGTGAAGGTACTCCCACAGTGCTGTTATGGCGGGAGTTCCAGGATTTTGACCCAGTGACGATGAAGGAATGGCGACATACTTTCAAGTCAGGATGGGTGTGCAACTTGGAGGGGAACTTGGAGGTGGAGGTGTTCCCATGTGCCTGCTGCTCTTGTCCTTCTAGGTGGTACAGGTCGTGGGTTTGGGAGGTGCTGCCCAAGAAGCCTTGGCGAGTTGCTGCAGTGCATCTTGTAGATGGTACACACTGCAGCCACGGTACGCTGGTGGTGGAGGGAGTGAATGTTTAAGGTGGTGGATGGGGTGCCAATCAAGCAGGCTGCTTTGTCTTGGATGGTGTCGAGCTTCTTGAGTGTTGTTGGAGCTGCACTCATCCAAGCAAGTGGAGAGTATTCCATCACACTCCTTACTTGTGCCTTGTAGATGGTGGAAAGGCTTTGGGGAGTCAGGAGGCGAGATACTCGCCACAGAATACCCAGCCTCTGACCTGCTCTTATTGCCACAGTATTTATGTGGCCGGTCCACTTAAGTTTCTGGTCAATGGTGACCCCCAGGATATTGATGGTGGGGGATTCTGCGATGGTAATGCCATTGAATGCCAAGTGACGGTGGTTAGACGCTCGTTTGTTGGAGATCGTCATTGCCTGGCACTTGTGTGGCACGAATGTTACCTGCCACTTATCAGCCCAAGCCTGAATGTCGTCCAGGTCTTGCTGCATGCGGGCATGGACTACTTCATTATCTGAGGAGTTGCGAATGGCACTGAACACTGTGCAGTCATCAGCAAACATCCCCACTTCTGACCTTATGATGAAGGGAAGGTCATTGATGAAGCAGCTGAAGATGGTTGGGCCTAGGACACTGCCCTGAGGAACTCCTGCAGCGATGTCCTGGGGCTGTGATGATTGTCCTTCAACCACCACAACCATCTTCCTTCGTGCTAGGTATGACTCCAGCCAGTGGAGAGTTCCCCTCCATCGCCCCCCCCGGACTTCAGTTTTACTGGGGCTCCTTGATACCACACTCGGTCAAATGCTGCCTTGATGTCAAGGGCAGTCACTCTTACCTCACCTCTGGAATTCAGCTCCTTTGTCCATGTTTGGACCAAGGCTGTAACTAGGTCTGGAGCCAAGTGGTCCTGGCGGAACCCAAACTGGGCATCAGTGAGCAGGTTATTGGTGAGTAAGTGCTGCTTGATAGCACTGTTGCCGACACCTTCCATCACCTTGCTGATGATTGAGAGTAGACTGATGGGGTGGTAATTGGCCGGATTGGATTTGTCCTGTTTTTTGTGGACAGGACATACCTGGGCAGTTTTCCACATTGTCGGATAGATGCCAGTGTTATAGCTGTACTGGAACAGCTTGGCTAGAGGCGCGGCTAGTTCTGGAGCACAAGTCTTCAGCACGACAGCTGGGATGTAGTCGGGGCCCATAGCCTTTGCTGTATCCAGTGCCCTCAGCCGTTTCTTGATATCACGTGGAGTGAATCGAATTGGCTGAAGACTGGCTTCTGTGGTGGTGCGGACCTCAAGAGGAGGCCGATATGGATCATCCACTCGGCACTTCTGGTTGAAGATGGTTGCAAACGCTTCAGTTTTGCCTTTTGTACTCACATGCTGGGCTCCACCATCATCGAGGATGGGGATATTCATGGAATCTCCTCCTCCCGTTAGTTGTTTAATGGTCCACCATCATTTACGACTGGATGTGGCAGGACTGCAGAGCTTTGATCTGATCCGTTGATTGTGGGATCGCTTAGCCTTGTCTATAGCACGCCGCTTCCGCTTTTTAGCTGTGTTGCAGCTTCCCCAGGTTAGCACTGCATTTTTAGGTACGCCTGGTGCTGCTCCTGGCATGCTCTTCTACACTCCTTATTGAACCAGGGTTGGTCCCCTGGATTGATGGTAATGGTAAAGTGAGGGATATGCCATACCATGAGGTTACAGATTGTGGTGGAATACAATTCTGCTGCTGCTGATGGCCCACAGCGCCTCACTGACACCCAGTTTTGAGCTGCTAGATCTGTTCTTAATCTATCCCGTTTAGCAGTGGTAGTGCCACACAGCACAATGGAGGGTGTCCTCAGTGTAAAGACGGGACTTTGTCTCCACAATGGCTGTGCGGTGGTCATGGCTACCAATGCTGTCATGGGCAGATGTGTCTGCGACAGGTAGATTGGCGAGGACAAGGTCAAGTAGGTTTTCCTCCCTCATGTTAGTTTTCTCTCACCACCTGTCACAGGCCCAGACTGGCAGCTATGTCATTCAAGACTCGGCCAGTAGTGGTGCTACCGAGCCACTCTTGGTGATGGACATTGAAGTGCCCCACCCTCAGTGCTTCTTCCAAGTGGTGTTCAACATGGAGTACTGATTCATCAGCTGAGGGAGGGCAGTAGGTGATAATCAGCAGGAGGTTTCCTTGCCCATGCTTGACCTGAAGCCACGAGACTTCATGGGGTCCGGAGTCAATGTTGATGACTCCCAGGGCCACACCTTCCCGAGTGTATACCACTGTGCCACCACCCCTGGTGGGTCTCTCCTGCCGGTGGGACAGGACATACCCAGGAATGGTGATGGAGGAGTTTGGGACATTGGCTGAAAGGTATGATTCTGTGAGTATGACTATGTCAGGCTGTTGCTTGACTAGTCTGTGGGACAGCTCTCCCAATTTTGGCACAAGTCCCCAGATGTTGGTGAGGAGGACTTTGCAGGGTCAACTGGGCTGGTTGTGCCGTTGTCGTGTGCGTAGCCAGTGCTGAGGTCGATGCCAGGTGGTCCGTCCGGTTTTATTCCTATTGTTTATCGTAGCGTTTTTTTTTTACATCGGAGTGGCTTGCTCGGCCATTTCAGAGGGCAGGTAAGAGTCATCCACATTGCTGTGGGTCTGGAGTCACATATAGGCCAGACCAGGTAAGGACGGCAGATTTCCTTCCCCAAAGGACATTTGTGAACCAGATGGGTCTTTACGACAATCCGATAGTTTCATGGTCACCATTACTGATACTAGCTTTTTATTCCAGATTTATTTAATTAACTGAATTTAAATTCCCCAGCTGCTGTGGTGGGATTTGAACTCAATTCTCCGGATCATTAGTCCAGACTCTGGATGACTCGTCCAGTAACATACCACTATGCCACCATACCCTTATCATATGCCTCTTTGGCGGGGGGGGGGGGGTGGGGGTGGGGAAACAGGGACACAGACTTAGTTTTTGGTCTAAGCTCCTTTTTTATCTGTAGAATCCCAGCTTATACAACCCCCTTACTTGTACTCAATGTATTTAACCTGTACCATATCCATATACTGCATTTAAACATCTCACACTGTTGGTCCACTGCTAATCTGCCCTTTATTCAAATGAGAATCTGAGCAAGGTCTAATGAACTAATTGCCAGTCCAATACTTTCTTTATCTATTTTCAATATAAACCTGATTAGTTATGGCTACTTCCTTGTTCTGCTTTGCCACACAGATCTCTGCACCTTTGTTGGATTTGTAACAGTGTTAATACAGTCTCAGCATCCTTCCCTATTTTGACCCCAGTCTATCTTGGGACAGACAAGTCCCCCAGTCGAAACCTTTTATCTTAGTTTTTCCTTCACTTTCTTTTTCTTTAACCTCTCCGTGTGCCCTAAACTACATCTTTCCACATCTCCCTTGAGCTTACTATTTTAGACAACTGTGTCTCTTAACCTCTCCAAACATGCTACACGACTTTCTCAGCTCCCTGCCTTACTAATTTAAAATCTGACCAATTTACATTCTCTGCCAGGTCACAGGCACCAGTTTGGCTTTGTGAAACCCATCCCAACTATCGAGCCTCCCCACCCCACCCCAGAAATCTGAAACCTTCTCTTCCACGTCTGTCAATTGATGTCCAATCTGCTTCTCTCAAACTCTTTTTGGAAGATTTATATCCTGAACTTCCCTCGACCACCGGTTCCAAAGTGAACCTCAATCTGAAGTTGATTACACTCCCTCCCCCGCCTTCCTGCATATTCTCCACTCGCACCATTATGTCACTTACCATGACACTTGGAAGGCTGCAATCCATTTGGGGAGCCTGGCCACAACTGCAGAAAAAAAGCTATCTATCCTTCAAATAGCAGAATTCCCTAAACTACTGCTTGCCTTTTTGTGACAGCACTACTTCTTCTCACCTGGATAACTACTTGCTCCACAGTACTAGGTTGTAATTCCTCCCCCTGCATCACCGTATTTGTTTGCATCATAGGAATTCAGCATTGTATAGCCATCAGACAACTTCAGACCATTCAACATTTCTTGCACAATCTCTATGCCAACTCTGCACTCCTCACAGGAGATGGTCACCCAGATATCTTTCTCTCCCTCACTATTCCTCTCTAGATTTTGGGGGGGGGGGGGGGGGGAGGGGGAACAAGAGGGGTGACCATATCATGCAGTGTGCATTCCAGGAACCTGTCCTCTTGCTACATAGTGTGGAGTGTCTCTAACCATTTCTCAAAGTGAGCAACTTCAAGCTTGGGCATGTCCACCTGAAGATATTTCCTGCATCTGTGGTTTTCCTGGACGTTCATGGGTTGCAGAAATTTTCATAGCATGCAAGTTCCACACCACTCATTTCCACTGCCCTGCCACATCAAATGCACCCAAGGACCAAACTAAAGTCGTTTTGTGCTAACTCCAAATCAGCGTCAATACTCCCTCCAGCTCATTCGGCTGCTCTCTCTCCCTCAACTCAAATGCCCCGTTCTGGTATAATCCACTCATTCCAGTTCAGGCCAAACTCTCTCTGCTCACGCAGCTTTCCTCTTGTAGCTTGGCAGTCCTGGAGTGGGGCCTGAACCTACAACCTTCAGGATTGCGTCAAACTGAATCAGACTAATACTGACATTACACAAGGTTAGCATCTCAGAAATGATTAATGTGAAAACTTGCAGATTGCAAAAGAGAATGAGCATTAGAATGCAGAATATGCAGATTACACGATTTCCCATAAAATGATGATGCACTTCACCCATAAGCAATATTTGGTCTGTGAAGCCACCAACTACAGTTTACCGTACTGGAAGGTGTATTTTTATAGAACTTTCTTAAGCTGCATTTTAACATGGTTTCCACATAGGCAAGAGAGCCTCAGAAGTCCAGTGATATGACCAGATATTTCTTTAAAAAAGACTATATTTAGAAATTAAAATGAATAAAATTCATCATCACTGCCCTGGCACATTGATTTTTGGGGGGCAGAAAATACTTAAACTAGCCTGGTGCACCTCCAGCCCATGACATCTGACAGTACCAGTGCTAGCTGCAGAGTGGGGTTTGGTCCCGAGTGAAAACAAGCAGCCGGCTTGCTCAACACAATCACATTTTAAACAGTGACCTAGACAAGGTAACAGGAGCAACACAGCAGTGCATTTCCTAATCTCAAATCTGCATCAGGCTGTTGGCAGCAGAAATGGAAACGTTACCAATTCTACCACCCATTAAGGAATATTGCTCCTTCAACGTGACACATCTACTACACTTCAAAAGTAGTTTCATCTGGCTTGGCATTGCAGCAATCACCACGGTGAGCAGCTTTGCTGTCCAATATTCCGTACACTGGTACGAACACAAACCCCCTTTCAGCTTTTCTTCCCCAAAAAATAAATCCAATTTCAAGCTGCCCATAATCCTCTTTCATTTGTCCCTCTAAACAGCAAGTGTACAGAAGAACGAGAGAGTTCCCACTGCCGGGGTAGGAAAGGGAAAACTTTTCATATCATTGAAGTTAACACAGAAACAGCTCGGCTGTCCTCAAACTGGGAAAGGTTTGAATCTCAGATGCAAATATGGTAAATAATAAAAAGCAACATTTCCTGTTGGCCTGGTAAAGGGAATCAGGGAAAAGGGTGGCGTTTGTAGCAGCAGCTGGTGACAGGGTTTCGGGACGGTGCCAGTCCCGGATTGATGGTAAATACAAATATGGATGCTTTTTAAATAACTCACCAGGCACAAGTCATACCCAACTCTGGGGGCCATTGGCCTGGACAGGGTTCATACTCTAAGCCGAGGCCCCGGCACACAGACGGCAGCAGCAGCCCCGAGCCCTTTGTGAGATCGCCGGGACGCGGCTCATTATCCCCCCTTGCGTCGCAAATAAAAACCCTTTCACCCGGCTCGTAGGGCCCGCATTCGGCCGCCGTGGAGGCCCAAGGCCCGCGGGCGGGAGTGAGGGCCCGAGGCTCGGGGCACTCACACTCCGAGGGCCACAAGCCCCAGCCCCTCCTCTCCTCCGCCCGTGAACAATGAAAGCGCGGCCCGTGGCCGGCCGCCTGCTGCTGTGTCCGGCTGAGCGGCCAGCTCGAGGCCTGGGCCCGGGCCTCGGTTACCAGGGGAGGGTTGATGCGGGGGTGGGAGGGGAGAGCCTTACCTTCTCTATCCGTCTCTTGGCCATGATGTGCGGGGACGAAGAGTCGGAGCGCTGTCCTGTCACTGCCCAGGAGGCTGCGGCTTCCACTGTCGCCTTCTCCTCACACTCGCTCCGCTTCCGCTTTCAGCCTGACAAGGGAGCAGCGTCGACGCGCATGCGTGGCAACTGCGGCGGCGGCCCCCCCATGCAGGCTGGGAGTTGCGGTTCTTCTCGCGCGGGTTCGCCTGAGGGCGATGCGTGCTCGAACTACATTTCCCAGAATGCCTCGCGAGGCTCACAGTGCAGTGGGAGGCCAGTGGACCACCGACATGGGATTGGCCTCACAGAAACAGGCCATTCGGCCCAACGGGTCCATGCCAGTGTTTATGCTCCACACGAGCCTCCTCCCACCCCACCTCATCTATTCCTTGTCTCCCTCATCTTATCTAGCTTCCCACATTACAACAGTGACTCCACATCAAAGGTACTTTATTAGCTGTAAAGCGCTTTGAGACGCCTGATGGTCGTGAAAGGCACTATATAAATGCAAGTCTTTCTTTTTTTCCCCCTTAAATGCATCTATGCTATTCACCTCAACCACTCCCCATTTGTTTCTCTGTATCTACCCTATCAACCTACTGTCATCGGCGGGACTGGAGTGCATCATCACCCCTGGGAACCAAATTTTAATTTAAGTTAAGTTTCCTTTAATTTTTTTTTGATAATTTACAATCTATTTGTTTGCACCAAAAGTGCTACCCTATCGAATCCCTTTAATCATTTTGAACACCTCGATCAGATCACCCCTCAATCTCCTATACTCGAGGGAAATCAAGCCTCGTCTATGTAACCTAGTCTCGTAATTTAACCCTTTTAGCCCTGGTATTATTCTGGTGCATCTGCACTGCACCCTCCTCCAAGGCCAGTATATCCTTCCTGAGGTTCAGTGCCCAGAACTGAACACAGTGCTCCAGGTGGAGTCTGACCAAGGTAGGATTTGGAGCCTTGGAAGTTAGAGCAGTTCTGGCCAACCAGGAGCGAGCTGGGGCAGAATTGTTTCACTTCTTAGAGCCTTTCCAGTACATATAATGGAACCAGGGATGAGTGCAGAAGTTATTTGCTGTTGGACCCACATTATCAGAGGAAGATACAACTGAAGCATAACTTTCTCCTCTGTTTTCCAGCCCCCTTGAGGTAAAGGCCAACATTCCATTAGCCTTTTTGATTACTTTTTGTACCTGTCCACTAGTTTTTAATGATGTGTACTTGGACACCCAAATCTCTTCACTCCTCGACAGTTGCTAGTCTCTTGCCATTAACCCTCCAAGCCCTATTGGTGAAAAAAGAGCACTCGTGATGTACAGTGACTGAGGTTTGATTGGTGAGACACAGTGAACAGAATCTAACCTAACCTATCCAGGGGCTTTGGAATGAAGATCTAGACTGTGGAAAGCTCTCCTCAAAATTTGTTGCCCCTTCACACATTACTGCCCCCCTCGCTAACCTACATTGGCTCCCGGTCCAGCAACACCTCAAATTTAACTCCGGAATTCCCTCTCTGAACCTCTCCGTCTCTCTCCTCCTTTAAAATGTCCCTTGAAACCTAATTCTTTGGCTAAGCTTCTGGACACCTGTCCTAATGTCTCCTTATGTGGCTCGATGTAAAATGTTGTCTGATTACCCCCCTATGAAATGCCTTGGGATGTTTTACTACGTTAAAGGCACTATATAAATGCAAGTTGTTGTAGACTTGCCTCAGTTTCACTAACAATAGGAAGGAAGGTTCTTTTTTCCCCAAAAAATGTTTCTAAGGTCCAGAGTAAAGGCTCAATACGCATACAAACATACGAAAAATGTCGGCAGGAAAAGACCATTGGTCCATCCAGCCTGGCCCACACAGTTGTGATCTCTTGTGCATCACGATACAGACACCCTACCTGGATCCATGTGATCTCCTGAGAGAGGCAATAAACCAGATTAAAAACCCAGGCCAATTCAGGGGAAAATGCATTGCTGATCATCTTCCAATATTCGATGGAATCTGGAACAGTACCCATGGATTGAAGGGTAGCTAATGTTACCCCACTATTCAAAAAAGGTGGTAGAGAGAAAACGGGGAATTACAGACCGGTAAGCCGGACATCGGTAGTGGGAAAAATGCTAGAGTCCATTATAAAAGATGTAATAGCAGAGCACTTGGAAAACAGTGACAGGATCGGACAAAGTCAACATGGATTTACAAAAGGTAAATCATGCTTGACGAATCTACTGGAATTTTTTGAGGATGTAACTAGTAAAATAGATAAGGGAGAACCAGTGGATGTGGTGTATTTGGACTTTCAGAAGGCTTTCCATAAGGTCCGACATAAGAGATTAGCATGTAAAGTTAAGACACATGGGATTGGGGGCAAGGTATTGACTTGGATAGAGAACTGGTTGGCAGATAGAAAGCAAAGAGTTGGAATAAACAGGTCTTTTTCCGAGTGGCAGGCAGTGACTAGTGGGGTACCGCAGGGATCGGTCCTTGGACCCCAGCTGTTCACAATATATATTGATGATCTAGACAAGGGAACTAGATGTAATATCTCCAAATTTGCAGACGACACAAAGCTGGGTGGGCGTGTGTGCTGTGAGGAGGATGCCGAGAAACTACAGGATGATTTGGACAGGTTGGGTAATTGGGCAGAAGCATGGCAGATGCAATATAACGTGGATAAATGTGAGGTTATCCACTTTGGTGTCAAAAACAAGGCGGCAGATTATTATCTGAATGGCAATAGATTGGGAGAAGGGGAAGTGCAACAAGACCTGGGTGTCCTTGTGCACCAGTCGCTGAAGGTAAGCATGCAGGTGCAGCAGGCAAATGGTATGTTGGCCTTCATAGCGAGAGGGTTTGAGTACAGGAACAAGGATGTCTTGCTGCAGTTGTACAGGGCCTTGGTGAGACCACATCTTGAGTATTGTGTGCAGTTTTGGTCACCTTATCTGAGGAAGGATATTCTTGCCATGGAAGGAGTTCAGCGAAGATTCACCAGGCTGATACCTGGGATGGCAGGAATGACGTATGAGGAGAGATTGGGTCGATTGGGCTTGTACTCGCTGGAGTTTAGAAGAATGAGAGGGGATCTCATTGAAACTTATAAAATTCTGGCAGGACTTGACAGACTAGATGCAGGGAGGATGTTCCCGATGGTCAGGGAATCCAGAACCAGGGGTCACAGTCCAAGGATAAGGGGTAGGCCTTTTAGGACAGAAATGAGGAGGAATTTCTTCACCCAGATAATGGTGAACCTGTGGAATTCTCTACCACAGAAGGCAGTAGAGGCCAATTGATTAAATATATTCAAGAAGGAGTTAGATATATTTCTTAAGGCTAAAGGGATCAAGGGGTATGGGGAGAAAGCAGGGACCGGGTACTGAACTTGGATGATCAGCCATGATCGCATTGAATGGCGGAGCAGGCTCGAGGGGCCGAATGGCCTACTCCTGCTCCTATCTTCTATGTTTCTATGTTAAAATAATCTGGGAAATTCCTCTCTGACCACCTTAGACGATCAAATCTAGTCCAGGAGATCACTCTGGCCCTGATCACCATTACAAGTTCTCTGGTGTCTGTGATGGCTCTTTGCTAGACTAATGCAAAACTAATCCCACTGCCCTGCTTTTTCCATAACCCTGTATCTTCCTCTGATATGTGGGTCCAACAGCAAATAACTTCTGCACTCATCCCTGGTTCCATTAGATGTACTGGAAAGGCTCTAAGAAGTGAAGCAGTTCTACCCCAGCTCACTCCTTGTTGGCCAGAATTGCTCTAAAGTCTGAGGCTCCAAATCCTACCTTGGGCATTTCTGCTTTGCCACGTGAACCATCTTTCAGAAATTCCACTCTGCAAACGTTCTTCCTTTTACATTTGTTATAAGGAGAGTGTTGTTGATATCATCTAATGTTTGCTCCTCTTGTGCTCCATAGGTAGCCTCACGGAACAGCAAAGTGTAGGCCTGGAGGATGCTGACCCTATCACCTCACAGCACACAGTAACACTCACTCTAACTGTGGCAAGCACCATCACAGGAGCTTCCACTCTTGGGGATTCTGATTCTGAGTTACAGCAAGGAGCACCAGCTGCAGCACAGATAATGAATGAGGAGGAGCAAATGTAAATGGCAGCAGAGGAGCAGGAAGGAACTGCCTGGAGGAGAGGAGTAGCATAAAGGTGCTCAAGGGCACGCTCAGCTGCCAAGTTCTGGGACTGATACCATCCAGGATCTATCTACAAAAGAATGCTGCTTTCTGAGGATTGTCAATCCGTGGAGACAACGAAAGAAGGAGTCCACCAGTTGCATCTGTGTGCAGTGGTGTTTGACGATTTCACAGAACTGCTGTCCACCCTGGAGCATGTGGCACTTCCAGGGCCATTTGCAACAGAGCTCCTCCTCACCCCCCTTAACAGCAGCCCTGTGTGCAGATGTTGATTCCTTTGGGAATATTCTAACTGATGCTATGCAGATCTTGGGCCTCAATGTCCATGAATATGACCTGTCTGGATTTACCATGCTGGGTTGTTGGCTTGAAAGTATCCCAAAGCAAGGCTTCAGCAGCTTCATTACAGCCTGTGGTCTCTGCTTATGCAGTTTACATGATATGCTGAGGGAGTGCTGGGGCATGGCAGGAGTAGGCACAGATAAGGAGCTGTCACTCAGACAGCGACCAGACTCAACATCCATGTCACCCAACTGGTCCTTTTCAACCTCCCTGCAGTCTTTGACATGGTTGACCACATCATCCTCCTCCAACACCTTTCCTCTGCTGGCCAAATTGGTGGGGGCAACCTCGCTTGGTTCCTCTCTTACCTATTTGATCAAAGCCAGAGCAATTTTACCAATAGTTTCTCTTCCCACCCCATCAACTTAGTCCCTCAGTGATCCATCCTTAGCCTCCTCCTCTTCCTCGTGTACATACTGCACCTTGGTGCCATTTCCCAAAGACATGGCAACACTCAGCTCTACCTCTTCACCATTTCTCTCGATCCCTCCACTGCCTCTGTGGTGTCAGCCTGTTTATCTGCCAACCAGTCTTGGATGACTGGCAATTCCCTCCAGTTAAACATAGGCAAGACTGAAGCCGTCGTCTTCAGCCCCTGACACAAACTCTGTGCCCGTGCCACCAATTCCATCTCCCTCCCCAGCCTTCGTCTCAGGTTGAAGCCGACTGTTTGTAACCTCGAAGATCTATTTGACGCTGAACTGAGCTTCTGACCACATATCCTCTCTATCACAAAGTCCGTCTACTTCCACCTCCGAAAGCGCCCATCTTCGTCCCTGCCCCAGCCCATCTGCTGCTGAAAGGCCTCTGCCAGGCCTCTGCCACCTCCAGACTCGACTATTCCAATACTCTCCTGGCTGGACTCCCATCCTCAACTCTCCAAAACTTCAGTTTATTCAAAACTCTGCTGCCTGTGTCGTAACCCACACCAAGTCCCACTGAGTTATCACCTCTGTGTTCACTGACTCCCAGTCCCCAAATTCAAAATGCTCATCCTTGTGTTCTAATCCCTTCATGGCCTCTCTCCATCCTATTTCTGCCACCTCCTCCAGCCCTTCAACCATCTGAGCTTCAGAAGTGCTAAATTGGCTGTGAACTGCTTTGGGACATCCTGAGGTAATGAACGGCACTATGTAAATGCAAGTTGTTTCTTTAGTGAAGGGAATAAATTGTTTTCATGAGTGTTAAGGATACTGGGGCAGCCTCACAGTCACGGTGCTACCCGTCTTGTTCTAACAGCAAGGAGGTGGCAGGTAGCGCTGGGAGGGAGGGAGCAGAATTGACTGAAATAAAAAGTAGAGTTGGCCACTTACCTTGTTGGAGGTTTAAGCTGTATTGAGAGCCGGTGATTTGAGGTTATGTTACAAGTAATGGCATCCCAGGAGAAAGTGGGAAATGGGAGAGGATTTCAGAGACATGAAGAGGGGTCTTGGAGATATGGAGAGGTTGGAGGGAGGGATGTCAGAGACAGAGAAATAATAGAATCACAGAATGTTATAGCACAGGAAATAGGTCACTCAGCTGTTCTATGTGGAGATGGTTTTCCCCAGGAGAGCCACTCAGTCTATCTCATTCCTGCCTGCTACCCATACTCTTTGCTATTCCTCTTTTTGAAGCAACTATCCAGTTCCCTTGTAAAGAATTTGCGGATTCTGCTTCAACAATGGTTTGTAACAGAATTCTCCAACCACCCTCTGTGTAAAAGAAAAATAAATCTAACCTCCCTTTTAATTCATTTTGTGATTATTTTAAATTTGTGCCTTCTCGTTACTGCCTCACCAAACAGGAGAAACAATCTGTTACTATTTAAACTATCATATCACTTCAGAATCTTGAAGACCTCTTTCAGGTCACCACTTAACCTTTTCAGCTCCAATGACTAAAGCCTCAGCCTTTCAAATCTCTCCTCATGACGGTAACATTTTAGTGAATCGATGCTTCACTTTTGCCATTGTTTTTCTAGCTTTCCTATTCTGGGGGTGCCAAAACTGCACCTAATACTCCAACTGTAGCCTAACGCAGGTCTTGTACACCTACATTACAACAGTGACTACACTTCAAAAGTACTTCATTGGCTGTAAATGTCCTGAGGTTGTGAAAGACGCACAAAAATCTAGGCTGACAGTCCAGTGCAGTGCTGAGGGAGTGCTGCACTGTTGGAGGTGCCGTCTGCTCTCTCAGGTGGATGTAAAAGA
This sequence comes from Somniosus microcephalus, assembly GCF_052327205.1. NCBI lineage: Eukaryota > Metazoa > Chordata > Chondrichthyes > Squaliformes > Somniosidae > Somniosus > Somniosus microcephalus. Next base: position 79,237,525 of record NC_140994.1, on the reverse strand, counting down.
TCCCATGGCACTATTTCAAAGAGGAGTAGGGGAGCTATCCCCAGTGTCCTGGCCAAAATTTATCCCTCAACCAACATAACAAAAACCGATTATCTGGTCATTACCACATTGCTGTTTGTGGGACTTTGCTGTGTGCAAATTGGCTGCCGCGTTTCCCACATTATAATAGTGACTACACTCCAAAAGCACTTCATTGGCTGTAAAGTGCTTTGAGATGTCCAGTGGTTATGAAAGGCGCTATATAAATGCAAGTCTTTCTTTCTTTCTTTACAAGTTCAACATTACATATTTTCCAAGTTTGTTTCCATAATTGACCTGGGTTTTTATATTTTTTTGCCTCTCCCGGCGATTACATAATTCCAGGTGGAGTGGGAGTGCCTGTATGTGATTCATAAGGCATCACAACTGTATGGGACAGGCTAGATGGACCAGCTGGTCTTTTCCTCTCTGACATTTTTATATGTTCATATTCCTTGCTTTTGTAATCTATGCCTCTAGAAACAAAATCAAGGACTCCATTTGCCCTACGGTCTTATTTACTGTGCTGTCACCTTTAATTACCCATGTATCTGTATACCAAGGACCCTCCACTCTTCCACTTCATTTAAAATTCTTACCATTTAACGTGTATTTACGTCCCCTACTATTACTTCTACATTACATCTGCCACCTGTCTGTCCATACTGCTAGCCTACCTATGTCCTCCTGCAGTCTTTCATCAGTCAGATCACAATTTGCTGTTCTCCACAATTTGGTATCATTGGCGAATGTCAATATTGTTTGATCAATTCCTAAATTGAGATAAGTTATGTACATAGCAAATAAGAGTGGCCCCCAACACAGAGCCCATTGGTAAGCCTATCATCACATCTGATGATAGAAACATAGAAGATAGGAGCAGGAGTAGGCCAGTCGGCCCTTCGAGCCTGCTCCGCCATTCAATAAGATCATGGCTGATCATCCAAATTCAGTACCCTGTCCCTGCCTTCTCCCCGTATCCCTTGATCCCTTTAGCCTCAAGAAATATATCCAATTCTTTTTTGAATAGATTTAATGAACTGGCCTCCACCGCCCTCTGTGGCAGAGAATTCCACAGGTTCACCACTCTCTGGGTGAAGAAATTCCTCCTCATTTCAGTCCTAAATGGCTTACCCCTTTATCCTTAGACTATGACCCCTGGTTCTGGACTCCCCGGCAATCAGAAACATCCTTCCTGCATCTAGTCTGTCCAGGCCTGACAGAATTTTATAGGTTTCGATGAGATACCCTCTCAATCTTCTAAACTCCAGTGAGTATAAGCCCAATCGACACAATCTCTCCTCATAAGTCATTCCTGCCATCCCAGGTATCAGCCTGCTGAATCTTCGCTGCACTCCTTCCATGGCAAGAACGTCCTTCCTCAGGTAAGGCGACCAAAACTGCACACAATACTCAAGGTGCGGTCTCACCAAGGCCCTGTACAACTGTAGCAAGACATTCTTGTTCCTGTACTCGAACCCTCTTGCTACGAAGGCCAACATACCATTTGCCTTCTTAACTGCCTGCTGCACCTGCATGCTTACCTTCAGCGACTGGTGCACAAGAACACCCAGGTCTCTTTGCACTTCCCCTTCTCCCAATCTATTGCCATTCAAATAATAATCTGCCTTCCTGTTTTTGCCACCAAAGTGGATAACCTCACATTTATCCACATTATAGTGCATTTGCCATGTTTCTGCCCAATCACCCAATCTGTCCAAATCGTACTGGAGTTTCACGACATCCTCCTCACAACTTACCCTCCCACCCAGCTTTGTGTCATCTGCAAATTTGGAGATATTACATCCAATTCCCTCATCCAGATCATTAATATATATTGTGAACAGCTGGGGTCCTAGAACCGATCCTTGTGGTACCCCACTAGTCACTGCCTGCCACTCGGAAAACGACCCGTTTATTCCAACTCTTTGCTTTCTGTCCGCCAACCAGTTCTCTATCCAAGTCAATACCTTGCCCCCAATCCCATGTGCCTTAATTTTGCACGCTAATCTCTTATGTGGGACCTTATCGAAAGCCTTCTGAAAGTCCAAATACACATCCACTGGTTCTCCCTTATCTATTTTACCAGTTACATCCTCAAAAAATTCCAGTAGATTAGTCAAGCATGATTTACCTTTTGTAAATCTATGTTGACTTTGTCCGATCCTGTCACTGCTTACCAAGTGCTCTGCTATTTCATCTTTTATAATAGATTCTAGCATTTTCCCCACTACCGATGTCAGGCTTACCGGTCTATAATTCCCCGCTTTTTCTCTACCACCTTTTTTGAATAGTGGGGTAACATTAGCTACCCTCCAATCCATGGGTACTGTTCCAGAGTCTATCGAGTTCTGGAAGATGACCAGCAATGCATCTACTATTTCTAGGGCCACTTCCTTAAGTACCCTGGGATGTAGATTATCAGGCCCTGGGGATTTATCGGCCTTCAGTCCCATCAATTTTCCTAACACCATTTCCCTACAAATACTGATTTCTTTCAGTTCCACCCTTTCATCAGGCCCTATGTTCCCCGGCATCTCTGGGAGGTTATTTGTGTCCTCCTTTGTGAAGACAGAACCAAAGTATGAATTTAGTTGGTCTGCCATTTCTTTGTTTCCCATTATAAATTCCCCCGATTCTGACTGCAAGGGACCTACGCTTGACTTCACCAATCTTTTTCTCTTCACATATCTATAAAAGCTTTTACAGTCAGTTTTTATGTTCCCTGAAAGCTTACTCTCATATTCTATTTCCCCTTTCTTAATTAATCCCTTTGTCCTCCTTTGTTGAATCCTAAACTGCTCCCAATCAGCAGGGTTATTGCTTTTTCTGGCCAATTTATATGTCGTCTCCTTGGATCTTATGCTATCCCTAATTTCCCTTGTTAGCCACGGTTGAGTCACCTTTTTTGTTTTATTTTTATGCCAAACTGGGATGAACAAATTCTGTAGCTCATCCATTCGGTCTTTGAATGTTTGCCATTGCCTATCCACCGTCAACCCTTTGAGTGCCATTCCCCAATCAATCCTACCCAACTCGCTCCTCAGACCATCGTAGTTTCCTTTATTTAAATTGAGGACCCTAGTTTCTGAGTCAACTACTTCATTCTCCATCTTAATGAAGAATTCGATCATATTATGATCGCTCCGACCCAAGGGGCCTCGTACAACAAGATTGCTAATTAATCCTTTCTCGTTACATAATACCCAGTCTAAGATGGCCTGATCTCTGGTTGGTTCCTCGACATATTGGTCCAAAAAACCATCCCGTAAACACTCCAGGAATTCCTCCTCCACAGTATTGTTACTAATTTGGTTGGCCCAATCTATATGTAGATTAAAGTCACCCATGATGACTGCTGTGCCCTTATTGCACGCTTCTTTAATTTCCCTTTTCATGCCATCCCCAACCTCCGCCTTACTGTTGGGAGGTCTATATACCACTCCCACTAATGTTTTTTTCCCCTTAGTATTTCTCAATTCTACCCATACAGATTCCACATCATCAGAGCTAATATCCTTCATTACAATTGTATTAATCCCTTCTTTAACCAGTAATGCTACCCCACCTCCCTTTCCTTTTTGCCTATCTTTCCTGAATATTGAATACCCCTGGATGTTGAGTTCCCAGTCTTGGCCATCCTTGAGCCACGTTTCCGTAATCCCAACCAAATCATATTCATTTACCTCTATTTGCGCAGCCAATTCGTCCACCTTATTACAAATGCTCCTCACATTAAGACACAAAGCCTTCAGGCTTGTTTTTTTAACGCTCTTAGACCTATTAGAATTATTATTTACTGTGGCCACGTTTGATTTAAACCGTTGATTTCTGACTGCCACTTTTGTTTTTCTCCTTCCTATCTTTTGCTTTTATCCCTGTTTCCCTTTCCTCTGTCTCCCTGCTCAGGTTCCCAACCCCCTGCCATTTTAGTTTAAACCCCCCCGAACAGTGCTAGCAAACCTCCCCGCAAGGATATTTGTCCCGCTCTGGTTCAGGTGCAACCCGTCCGACTTGTACAAGTCCCACCTTCCCCAGAAGCAGGCCCAGTGATCCAGGAAACTAAAGCCCTCCCTCCTGCACCAACTCTTTAGCCACGCTCTCAGAGATATAAAGGAGGACACAGCATCTTGACTGATTCGGATCTGCTGTCTTTTCCAGTCACTAGTTGACATGGTGTGGCACTGCACACGGGGAGTCAAAACTAAGCGTAGTCTTCAGGTGAAGCAAGATTAGAGGGCAGGAGATAATTGGATCAGGACGTGCAGTCAGAATTAATTTTAATATCATATAGTCTGTCCTTACTTTTATATAACACTTGGATTTTATATTATTTAGCTAAATAGGAAAAATGGGTGGTAATTTGGAAAACAGAAAAGTCGAGCATTGGAAATTCTCTTCAGTATAGGCTGAAGAGCTGAGACACACAAGACTGAGGGACGAGAGGGCCATTACTGGCAAGAGAGTGTAATTATATCACAAGTTCACACAAGAAATTACCATTATAAATTTGGACATAGGAATTTACAATAAAGTTGGCAGACACAAGACTTTTGATATAATACCAGTCGATATCCCGGAATGGTCTACATGGCTAGTCAAAGCCAAATGTAGTCTTCAGCTGAAGCGAGGTTACAGAGAAGGGAATAATTAAACCAATGCATACAGACTGAGTTACAGTGACTGTTTTAAAATCATACATTTTGTCCTTATTTCCATTAAAGTGGGATTCTATAGCCTTTTTTGTTCGACCTGTAGGGGTGACATCGAGATGCAGCAGTGTCACCAGTTGGAAACATTAAAATATTAAGGCATGTGTCCTGGGCACCACAAATATGATAAACAAACAATAAATAACTATACATAATATAGCGACATTACACAAATAATGGAGAAAGAAAGAACTTGCTGTTATATAGTGCCTTATAGGACCTCAGGACATCCCAAAGCATTTACTGCCAATAAAGTACTTTTAAAGTGCAGTCACTGTTATAATGTAGGAAATGCAGCAGCCAATTTGCACACAGTAAGCTCCCACAAACAGCAATGAGATAATGACCAGAAATCTGTTTTAGTGATGTTGGTTGCTGGATATTGGCCAGGTCACCAGGAAGAGGCACAACCAATAAAACTGTAACTTAAACAAAAAACTTTTAAAAGGAACCATAACTATTAAATAAAAATTTTCTCTTGGGGGTGGGGTGACGAAGCACTCCAGTACCCCCGGTGCCCTCCGGTCGCAGAAGGCCTCAAGTGTGCCGGCGGACACCGCGTGCTCCATCTCCAAGGACACCCGGGCGCGAACGGAGCTGCGGAAGAGAGGCAGGCAGTCGGGTCGAACAACCCCCTCGACTGCTCGTTGCCCAGACCCGTTAATGGACACCTTGGCCAGGCCCAGGAGCAGTCCTATGAGGAGGTCCTCTGACTTGCCCGCTCCCCCTCCCCGCACCGGGTGACCAAAGATCAGGAGCGTGGGACTGAAGTGCAGCCAAAAATTGAGGAGCAGCCCACAGTCTGGTGCAGAAGCAGTGCTGACTTTTTCTTCATCATAGGCAATTGCCTATTAAAAGTCAACCATGTGCCCTCTGTTTAAAGGGGCACAACCAATAAAACAACTGTAACTTAACAAAAAAGTTTAAAGGTAACTTATCAAATTAACTAAAAATTAAATTTTCAGTGGTGATGATTCACTCCAGTCCCTCCGGTGCCCACCGGTCGCGGAAGGCCTCGAGCGTGCCGGCGGACACCACGTGCTCCATCTCCAGAGCCACCCGGGCGCAAACATAGCCACGGAAGAGAGGCAGGTAGTTGGGCCGAACGACCCCCCTCGACCGCCTGGACTTGTTGGTGGCCACCTTGGCCAGGCCCAGGAGCAGTCCTATGAGGAGGTCCCCCGACCTGCCCACTCCCCCCCCGCACCGGGTGACCAAAGATCAGAGGCCTGGACTAATGATCCGGAGACAGGAGTTCAAATCCTACCACAGCAGCTGTGGAATTTAAATTGGGGGGAAAACTCTCGACTGGCTGGAGCCATACCTAGCACAAAGGAAGATGGTTGTGGTGGTTGGAGGTCAATCATCGCAGCCCCAGCATATCGCTGCAGGAGTTCCTCAGGGCAGTGTCCTAGGCCCAACCATCTTCAGCTGCTTCATCAATGACTTTCCCTCCATCATAAAGTCAGAAGTGGGGATGTTCGCTGGTGACTGCACAGTGTTCAGTGCCATTCACAACTCCTCAGATAATGAAGCAGTCCATGCCTGCATGCAGCAAGACCTGGACGACATTCAGGCTTGGGCTGATAAGTGGCAGGTAACATTCGTGCCACACAAGTGCCAGGTAATGACTATCTCCAAAAAGCGAGCGTCTAACCACTGTCCCTTGACATTCAATGGCATTGCCATCGCCAAATCCCCCACCATCAATATCCTGGGGTCACCATTGACCAGAAACCTAACTGGACCAGCCACATAAACTGTGGCAACAAGAGCAGGTCGGAGGCTTGGTATTCTGTGGCAAGTGTCTCACCTCCTGACTTCCCAAAGCCTTTCCACCATCTACAAGGTACAAGTCAGGAGTGTGATGGAATACTCTCCACTTGCCTGGATCAGTGCAGCTCCAACAACACTCAAGAAGCTCGACACCATACAGGACAAAGCAGCCTGCTTGATTGGCACCCCATCCACCACTTTAAACATTCACTCTCTCCACCACTGGCATACCGTGGCTGCAGTGTGTACCATCTACAAGATGCACTGCAGCAACTCGCCAAGGCTTCTTCGGCAGCACCTCCCAAACCCGCGACCTCTACCACCTAGAAGGACAAAGGCAGCAGGTGCATGGGAACGCCAACACCTCCAAGTCACACACCATCCTGACTTGGAAGTATATCGGCCGTTCCTTCATCGTTGCTGGGTCAAAATCCTGGAACTTCCTCCCTAACAGCACTATGGGAGTACCTTCACCACACGGACTGCAGCGGTTCAAGAAGGCAGCTCACCACCACCTTCTCGAGGGCAACTAGGGGTGGGCAAGTGACTCCCACATCCCAGGAACTAACAATAAAAAAAAGCTTGGGCTGAGGAGCAGCCCAAAGCCTGGAGCAGGAGCAGTGCTGAGTGTTGCTCACAAACCAGGCCTAGGGGCGGGGGAAGCCCTGCCGCTGATGTCATGCGACAGCCTGGCGCCTGCGCACAGCGCTCGCTCACTCCCTCTCACCGTGACGTCGGCGGCGGGCCGGCCTTTGACGGTGTCACGTGGGGCCGGCGAGCTTTGTTTGTTCGTGGCTGGCGGCGAGTGAAAGGCAGAGATCGCAAGCGGCCACGGGATGGCGAGCAGCTCTGCCGTCAAAGGTAAATGGCCGGCTTATTATTGCACGCAGTGCGGCGGCTCTCGGTGCATTCTGCAGAGCAGCCTCTGCCTCCCCGCCATCTCTCTTTCTCCTGGCTGCGGGAAGGAGCGGGCGCCGGCAGCAAATGGGTCAGTGCTGCGAAATGGTCGCTGGCGCTGCTGATCCAAGACCGCGCAGCATGGTCCCCCCCTCCAGACACCGGCACCGTGCAGTAATGTCAGCAGCCAAGGTCAACGCCACCTTACTGGCGGTGCACGGCTGATGAATCGCAACTCTCCTGGCCTGGAAATACACCGGCGCTGCTTCAAGGACAATATCGTAAAACTGCTGTAAATAGCCACAATATGCACCGACTGGCTTCTTAATGGTTAGTCGGCTGCTGAAAAGACTCCTAACTTCAGGTCAAAGATCACATTTAGCGTTATTTACCCCTACCCACCATTCAGCTATATCTGGTGGACTGTCTTCTTGCTGTACTGGCCACACAAGGTTTCATTTTAACATGCGGACAACTGTTAAAAATGGAGGTTATTATATTGTACGGAGGTTATTATGCTGCTGGTCTAGTGAGATTGTGCGTTAACTACCACAACGCAGTCAGTCCTTCCACTCATTAACGTACTCCCCTGCTGACAAGAGATTTTGACCTCACTTTAAAAAAAATACATTGACCTAAATAAAGAATTTGGCTGTGATATAATGGGATTGTTTACCAGCTTTCTTTCCCTTCTATTCTGTTAAATTAACTTAAATCTCACTACATTGGCAATGCACAACCCAGTGGGTACTTGTATTAATCTTGTGGCTAACCACAGGTTATAGAAACATTTTCATTCACTTGTGAATTACTGCACTTTACAGTGCTGGTCTGGAATAATAGACTTTAGTACACATATCTCAATATTTACAATGAGTTGTACACAATGTGAAGTGTCACATGAAAGTACTCTTTCTTAGTTAAGGTATTAAATATTGTCAGCAGTGTGTAGATGAATTCCCACCTGCTAATACAATGGCTTAGTTGCTGTTCATTAGTGCAAGTAACAGATGCCATGCACAATAGTACTCCATTAGCAAACACACAGTGGTATAACCAGCTATATCAGTATGGGTGTGATGCACAAGTCAATAAGGTAGCTTAACGTGTCAGACTTTCTTTCACTGGGGTCACAGCTAACTGTACTCCACATGCCATTCTGGATTTCGCTCTGGTTCTGTACCTTGGCTTCCTGTTTACCTTTGCTTTCATAGCTCAAGTGGTTTCTGAATGCCACTACATGTATGAGAGTAAATGACCGTGGCAATCTTTCCGTCAGCACGACTTAAAAAAAAACCAAGGTTATTCTTTTGGGTTTGTCACTTTAGTTTAATCATTTGTCAATGTTTACAGGATTACATCATGGACAAGTTATTTAAGACCTGCAAAAAATTAACTACAACCAGCATTCACTATCTCAATAAGATGTCTGTACTTCAAATCAGCTCCTTGTTAATAAATATATATCTATATAAGTAATGTTTATTAGGGTGTTATAATTTATCAATTTTCTATCAATCAGTTTTTAGGAATCCCCAGTACAATTATTTGAATCTTCTCTTGTTTAATTAGTAACTAAAATAACACACTAGGGTTTTGTGTCAGCCTTGGCTTGGTGGTAGCACTCTTATCTGAGTCAGCAGATTGTGAGTTCAAGCCCACAAATGTCGGCTGACACTTCAGTGCCTACTGAAGAAGTGTACTATTGGAACTGCTGTCTTTTAGATGAGATGTTAAACTGTGGTACTGTTTGCCCTCTTGGGTGGACATTTAAAAAAAAAGGATCCATGGCACCCTTTGAAGCTCAGTGGAGTTCTCGCAGTCCTGGCTAATATTTAGGAGAAGTAATCAAAAAAGGTTGATGGAATTTTGGCCTTTATCTCAAGGGGTTGGAATACAAGGGGGAGGAAGTTGTGCTTCAGTTGTACAGAGCGTTAGTGAGATCCCATCTGGAGCACAGTGTTTGGTTCTGGACACTGCACCTCAGGAAGGATATATTGGCCTTGGAGGGGCTACAGCACAGATTCATCATAATGATACTGGAGCTTTAAGGGTTAAATTGAGGACATGTATAAACTTGGCTTGTATTCCCTTGAGTGTAGAAGGTTGACTGATCATGGGACAGAAAAACGGTGACGAAGTTGAAGGTCACCATAGGACCCAGAAGTGGCTGAGAAATGTACTTCGGCCCAGGAGAGTGAAACTCTGGCCAGGAACCAGACTGTAGCTGAAGCTGTAGAATCAGGAAGCCAGTCACAGGCTCAGCAGGTGACAGCAGCAGTGGGGGACAGCTGATCAAAGTTGCTTAAAATTTAAGCAGCTGATCAGAGACACAACAGTTGAGTCTTACGTCAACCAGAAAGCTGAGCGGCAGACCTGCGAGAAGCACAGAGTCAGCGAGAGGAGGCCTGGGACCGGAGCTGAGCGGCGGACCTGTGAGAGGCACAGAGTCAGCGAGAGGAGAGAGAGAAGTAAAAAGTAATCAGAAGTGTGACGTCACCAGAAAGCAGGTAAGTGATTGGTAGGTGAGTATTTCTCTCTTGCTTTTTTCCAAACTTAATTTTTGTGGTTAATAGTTTCTAGGGTCTCTGTTGTGTAGCGGGGAGTGCTGGTAAACAAGGGCCCTTGAATATATCATTTAATTTTAGTGTAATTAGTGGTATTGATTTTTTAAATTTAATTTGAATTCATTAAAGGGCAAGTCATGGCAGCACAGCTCGGCCCCATGGCATGCTCCTCATGTGGGAAATCAGGGACACTTCCTGTGTCCCTGACGACCATGTGTGCGGGAAGTGTATCCAGCTGCAGCTACTGACAGACCGCATTGCGGCACTGGAGCTGCGAATGGATACATACTGGAGCATTTGCGATGCTGAGCACATCGTGGATAACATGTTCAAGGAGTTGGTCACACCACAGGTAAAGGCTGCACAGGCAGGAAGGGAATGCGTGACCACCAGGCAGAGTAGTAGGCGCAGGCAGGTAGGGATTCTATTGTAAGGGGAAAAAGATAGGCGCTTCTGCGACCGCAAACGAGACTCCAGGGTGGTATGTTGCCTCCCTGGTGCAAGGGTCAAGGATGTCTCGGAGCAGCTGCAGGGCATTCTGTAGGGGGAGGGTGAACAGCCAGTTGTCGTGGTGCATATAGGTACCAACGATATAGGTAAAAAAATGGGATGAGGTCTTAAAAGCTGAATATAGGGAGTTAGGAGGTAAATTTAAAAAATAGGACCTCAAAGGTAGTAATAGCAGGATTGCTACCAATGCCACGTGCTAGTCAGAGTAGAAATAGAAGGATATTTCAGATGAATACGTGGCTAGAGGAATGGTGCAAGGGGGAGGGATTCAAATGCCTGGGACATTGGAACCGGTTCTGGGGGAGGTGGGACCAGTACAAACTGGACGGTTTGCACCTGGGCGGGACCGGAACCAATGTCCGAAGGGGAGTGTTTGCTAGTGCTGTTGGGGAGGGTTTAAACTAAAATGGCAGGGAGACAGAGGAAAGGGAAGCAAGGATAGAAACAAAAGACAGGAAGGAGAAAAGCAAAAGTGGAAGGCGGAGAAATCAAGGGTGTAAATCAAACGGCCACAGTAAATAATAATTCTAAAAGGATTAAGTGTGTTAAAAAATCAAGCCTGGAGGCTTTATGTCTTAATGCGAGGAGCATTCGTAATAGGGTGGATGAATTAGCTGCGCAAATAGATATAATTGGGATTACGGAGACATGGCTCCGGGATGACCAAGTCTGGGAATTCAACATCCAGGGGTATTCAACATTCAGGAAGGTCAGGAAAAAAGGAAAAGGAGTTGGGATAGCATTGCTGGTTACAAGGGGAGATTAACACAATAGTAAGGAAGGATATTAGCTCTGATGATGTGGAATCTGTATGGGCAGAGCTGAGAAATACCATGGGGCAGAAAACGTGAGTGGTAGTTGTATACAGACCCCTAAACAGTAATGCTGAGGTTGGGGATGGCATTAAATGGAAAATTAGAGACGCGTGCAATAAGGGCACAGCAGTTATCATGGGTGACTTTAATCTACATATAGATTGGGCTAACCAAATTAGTAACAATACTGTGGAGGAGGAATTCCTAGAGTGTATATGGGATGGTTTCCTGGACCAATATGTTGAGGAACCAACTCGAGATCCGGCCATCTTAGACTGGGTATTATGTAATGAGAAAGGATTAATTAGCAATCTTGTTGTGCGAGGCCTCTTGGGGAGGAGCCACCATAATATGATAGAATTCTTCATTAAGATGGAGAGTGAAGTAGTTGACTCAGAGACTAGGGTCCTGAATTTAAATAAAGGAAACTACGATGGTATGAGGCACGAGTTGGCTAGGATGAATTGGGGAACGTTACTTAAAGGGTTGACAGTGGATAGGCAATGGCAAACATTTAAAGATCGCATGGATGAACTACAGAATTTGTTCATCCCTGTTTGGCATAAAAATAAAACAAAAAAGGTGACTAACCGTGGCTAACATGGGAAATTAGGGATAGCATAAGATCCAAGGAGAGGACATATAATTTGGCCAGAAAAAGAAGCAAACCTGAGGATTGGGAGCAGTAAAGGATTCAGCAAAGGAGGACAAAGGGATTAATTAAGAGGGGGAAAATAGATTGAGAGTGAGCTTGCAGGGAACATAAAAACTGACTGTAAAAGCTTCTATAGATATGTGAAGAGAAAAAGATTGGTGAAGTCAAGCGTAGGTCCCTTGCAGTCAGAATTGGGGAATTTATAATGGGGAACAAAGAAATGGCAGACAAATTAAATACATACTTTGGTTCTGTCTTCACAAAGGAGGACACAAATAACCTTCCAGAGATGTCGGGGAACATAGGGTCTAATGCGAGGGAGGAATTGAATGAAATCAGTATTTGTAGGGAAATGGTTTTAGGGAAATTGATGGGATTGAAGGCCGATATATCCCCAGGGCCTGATAATCTACATCCTAGGGTACTTAAGGAAGTGGCCCTAGAAATAGTAGATGCATTGCTGGTCATCTTCCAAAATTCTATAGACTCTGGAACAGTTCCCCTGGATTGGAGGATAGCTAATGTAACCCCACTATTTAAAAAAGGTGGTAGAGAGAAAATGGGGAATTATAGACTGGTAAGTCTGATATCGGTAGTGGGGAAAATGCTAGAGTCCATTATAAAAGATGTAATAGCAGAGCACTTGGAAAACAGTGACAGGATCGGACAAAGTCAACATGGATTTACAAAAGGTAAATCATGCTTGACTAATCTACTGGAATTTTTTGAGGATGTAACTGGTAGAATAGATAAGGGAGAACCAGTGGATGTGGTGTATTTGGACTTTCAGAAGGCTTTCGATAAGGTCCCGCATAAGAAATTAGCGTGCAAAGTTAAAGCACACGGGATTGGGGGGTAAGATAGAGAACTGGTTGGCAGACAGGAAGCAAAGAGTTGGAATAAACGGGTCTTTTTCCGAGTGGCGGGCAGTGACTAGTGGGGTACTGCAGGGATCGGTGCTAGGACCCCAGCTATTCACAATATATATTAATGATCTAGACGAGGGAACTAGATGTAATATCTCCAAGTTTGCAGACGGCACAAAGCTGGGTGGGTGTGTGTGCTGTGAGGAGGATGCAGAGAAACTCCAGTATGATTTGGACAGGTTGGGTTATTGGGCAGATGCATGGCAAATGCAGTACAATGTGGATAAATGCGAGGTTATCCACTTCGGTGGCAAAAACAGGGAGACATTATTATCTGAACAGCAATAGATTGGGAAATGCAACGAGACCTGGGTGTCCTTGTGCACCAGTTGCTGAAGGTAAGCATGCAGGTGCAGCAGATGGTTAAGAAGGCAAATGGTATGTTGGCCTTCATAGCGAAAGGATGTCTTGCTGCAGTTGTACAGGGCCTTGGTGAGACCACACCTTGAGTATTATGTGCAGTTTTGGCCACCTTATCTGAGGAAGGATGTTCTTGTCATGGAGAGAGTGCAGTGAAGATTCACCAGACTGATACCTGGGATGGTACGAATGACGTATGAAGAGAGATTGGGTCGATAAGACTTATATCCGCTAGAGTTTAGAAGAATGAGAGAGGATCTCATTGAAACTTGTAAAATTCTAACAGGACTAGACAGACTAGATGCAGGAAGGATGTTCCCGATGGCAGTGGAGCCCAGAACCAGGGGTCACAGTCTTAAGGATAAGGGGTAAGCCATTTAGGACTGAGATGAGGAGGAATTTCTTCACCCAGAGAGTGGTGAACCTGTGGAATTCTCTACCACAGAAGGCAGTTGAGGCCAATTCATTAAATATATTCAAGAAGGAGTTAGATATATTTCTTAAGGCTAAAGGGATCAAGGGATATGGGGAGAAAGCAGGGACAGGGTACTGAATTTGGATGATCAGCCATGATCTCATTAAATGGCGGAACAGGCTTGAGGGGCCGAAATACCTACTCCTATCTTCTATGTTTCTATGTGTAGTACAGTGTATTTTAAAGTTTTAACTCGATATTAAAATTCTCATCCTTGTTTTTGAATCCCTCTATGGCCTCGCACTTACTTCCATATCTCCGTTACCTCCTCCAGCCCTACAACCCTCTGAGATATCTGCACTCCAATTCTGGCCTCTTGCACATCCCCAGTTTTAATCGCTCCACCATTGGCGGCCGTGCCTTCAGCTGCCAAGGCCCTAAGCTCTGGAATTCCTTCCCTAAACCTCTCCGCTTCGCTATCTTTCTTTCCTCCTTTAAGATACTCCTTAAAAACTACCTCTTTGACCGAGCTTTTGGTCATCCGACCTCATTTCTCCTTTTGTGGCTCGGTGTCAAATTTTGTTTGGTAATGCTCCTGTGAAGTGCTTTGGGATGCTTTACTATGTTAAAAGCACTATATAAATACAAGGTGTTGTTGATGATGGGTGATCTAATTAAAGTCTTTAAAATGATGAAGGGATTTGATAAGGTAGATACAGAAAATCTACTTCCTCTGCTGGGGGAATCCAGAACAAGGGGCATAATCTTAAAATTAGAGCTAGGCTATTCAGGAGTGAAATCAGGAAGCCCTTTTTCAACACAAAGGAGAGTGTAAATTTGGAACGCTCTCCCCAAAAGGATATGGATGCTGGGTCAATTGAAATTTTCAAGATTGAGGTCGACAGATTTTTGTTAGGTAAGGGTATCAAGGGATATAGATCAAAGGTGGGGAAATGGAGTTGAGGTACAGATCAGCCATGGTCTAATAGAATGTTGGAACAGACTCGCGGAGCTGACTGGCCTACTCCTGTTCCTATGTTTTCATGGTAACAAGTGAAGCCAAACTAGAGCCGAGCGGTTATGATACTGGACTAGTAGCCCAAAAATTTTGAGTTCAAATCCTTCCAAGGTAAGTTATGAAACTAAATTCAAGAAATCTGGTAATTTGCAGGCTAGCACCTGAAAAATTACCATGAAACCTACCAGGTTTTCTTTTTAAAAAACCCAACTCGTCCTTCAGGGAAGCCCTACCTGATCTGGCCTACATATTGCGTCTCCCATTAATTTATTGCTGAAATGCTGTGAATTGTTTGAAGCTGATGGCTCCTTTTGTTGGCAATGAACAGATTAGGAAGCTATGACAGAGTTTCTTGATGTGGGTTTTTAAACACTTCATATGGCTGTTTCTCCTTTGTGTGAACTGGAGGGTAGGAGTCAGTACTAATTATTCTGCATTGGATTGCAGCATTCAATAATTTTCACAACCTTTTTATGCTTTCAGTAGACTGAGTTGGGATTGGTTAAGCTGCTGTGCCCAGTTCCATGATGCCCTTAATAAAAAAATATGTTGTAAGGAAAGCACCCAGGCTCTCAGAATCTTGCATGCACAGTTATGACAACTGTCTTTATTTTGTTACTTACTTTTGCATTAAAAAAAAACCCCTGATTTCTAATCTACAGAAGCTGGCTTAATATACTAATAATAATCATATTGGGCAGTGCCTTCGGTGTTTGTTTAGTGTACAAGTACTGCTTCCAATTTATGCACTCGGAGATTCCAAGGTTTATCTATTAATTGTCTACATTACAGTTAGTTAACAAACCGTAAAATTTTTATTGCAACCTTGATGCATCTCTCTTGTAAGACTAAAGTATGTCCTTATGAGAGAAATAACAATTACTTGTTGAGTGTTGGGCTCCGATTCATTAAGAGTAAGACAGGTAATTTTCTGATATCTGTGCTCATGTTTATAAGTTAGTTATGATACAATATGCACACTATGTAGCCTCTCTTTAGTGTAAGTATTAGTTTAACCTAATTTACATCCCCACCTGTGTATGGAAATGTTTGCCATGTATGAGTTGAATTTCTTCCCCATTCAGCACTGCGACATTCTTGGTTACGCAGTCCACTGCCGCTGGTTGTATATTTTTCCACATATTGCTGCCTTCCATTGTACTTAAAGATAGATAACCAGGGTCCCTGTGATATATAATTTAGCAAATTTCATATATTTTGTTTCATCCAAACATTTTTGTCCATGTGTTCTTCCCTCAAACAGAATGGGTTGCAGCAATTTCACTGACTATTGGAGCAGCTGCTGTTGGTTACATGGCCTACAGAACTTTATACTCCAGAGACAAGGGCCGTAAGTCATTGGTTAACCTAGACATCCAGAAGGATAACCCTAAAGTAGTGCATGCATTCGATATTGAAGACCTGGGAGACAAAGCTGTCTATTGTAGATGCTGGCGGTCTAAACAGGTAAGAATGCCAATTTGATTGCCTCATCACATGTCATGGGAACATAGAAATGTACAGGGCCACCTCCTCAAACTTGGAAGAGTGAGTAGAGAGTTTAGATTGAATTCACTTTATGCAAAAGGTGATGAATGTGTGGAATGGACTGCCAAGGGAGGTTGTAGAAGAGTGAATTGGATAAGTATCTGAGAAAATGTTGACGAGTATGCGAAAGATCATGGAATATATTTCCTACACACTGGGATCGGCCAAATGGACCAGAGTGGTCTTTGTCAGTCCTGTATGTTCCTATGTTCCTATTTCAGTGTGTGTGTGTCTTTTGTGTTTTTTTTTACTTTTTGAAGACCAAGGTCAGATTTTTGCATCCAAAATGGAAAAAGGGGTAATTTTACAAAAAATATTTCCAAAGAAAATTGTTGCAACTTGTAAAAGTTGATGAGCAAACAACAGAAAATAGTATATTTTAGCATGTTTATTAGTTCAGGTCAACTGTTTTCTTGTTCTGTACCAAACAGGGTAGTGTTAATTTTAAGGGCAGTGTGAGTGGGCAGTAGTGTTTATTTTGATGAGGATGTCCTGGCAGCGGTGGCCATGTGCTATCTCAGCTGTTTTTTCTCACTGCCCCTCTGAAAATCACGATCCTGCTACTGAAGTAAAGATGAACACCCTTCCTCGCCAATGGACCAAGCATCGGCAAATCTGGAACCAGACAGTGACCCTGGAGGGCCACTAAACCTCTAACCTGTCCCCCCTCTGAACTGCAGAATGCCAAACGTGCTCCGCTATTAGCTGACTGCAAATCAGCCAGACACCGAGCACGGACTGAAGAAAGGCACAACACCACAGGCACTGGGAAAGAAATAGGGCCCCGAAGTTTTGTTCTTGGGCTTTTTACCTCTGCTGGTTTGCTTGGATTCAGTGCCAGAGACTAGTCCCATGAGTGAATGCTTGCTCCCAATGAGTTGGAATTGCCATTACCTGCCCGATACCTAAGTAATTGTAGTGAGAATGAGAATAGAATAAAGGTAATAAATGTAGATAGAAAATTAACCTTTGTCACTGAAACTGTTGCACCTTCTCCTCAGTGTAAAACTGGCAAGAACTATGGCAAATGAAATTAAATAAAGATATTGTTCTGCCTATTTGTATATTTTGTTCAACATATTTTCTATCTCCTGAGCTGGCTCCTCCGAATAAATTGCAAATTTATCCAATTCCCATTGAGCTTCTGAACTCAAGTTGTTGTCCATAAACCAGTTTCTAATTTACAAGAAGAAAACACTGCCCATAGGAAGGAACAAAATGAATGGCACACACAACCCATGAATGGTGCCATGAAGTTGAGAGATCTATGGGTTCATGGTAGGCGTGATGTTAACATGTGCAACAATCGCTGTTGAGTAGTAATCAACAAAGCTAACAGAATGCTGAACCTCTATTGTGCTCTAATCGGATCACGTCTTGTGTACTGTATCCAATTCTGATCATCAAGACAAATCAGAGACACTCAAGTACTAGAGTCAGTTCACAGAAGAGCCACTGAGGCTAATCCGTCGTGTCAGAGGTGTGAAGAAAAGTTAGAAACTTGGGCTTTTGCAGCCTACTTCTGACCTGGTACCTTCCCAGAGTCCAGTGGTTTCCTCATAATCGTCAGTGTTTCAAGGTCCATTCCCTGTCTCTCTCGATCATCTTCAGATAAACATTGTCTCTCTTTGGAGAATTTTTGTTTTGTTCCTTTTCAGTTATTAATGTTGCATATGTTATATCTGTTTGCGGAGGGCATATTGTTTATGTCTTCCCTTGTGTATACTTGGAGGATAAAATTATTCAGTATGTTTACTAACTGGTGCTCCTTGTTTGTTACAGCCCTTTGTGTATTTTCTGGTTCTCATCTTTTCTCTGACTGCTCTCCTACTGTAAAATTATACTATTGAGAGAATTTCTTACTGTTTTTTCCACTTGCAGCTATGCCTTTTTCCAGGTCTTAAACTTTGCCTTCTGACCAACTTGTTAACATGTTTCTGCATGTATTCATCCCATTCATGCCGTTCATCTTTATCCCTGCAGATTTTTTGGAGGTTGTTTTTTTCCCTCATTTTTTTGCTTATAATTAATTTGTTAATCCGTTTAAGATCATGCTTGTCCAGTCAATGCATGCTGATCCCAGATACGTATGTATTCTACATGCTCAGCACTGTTCCTTTAAAGTTTTTGCAGTTGTCCTCTACTGAAGTGTTGCGGAACAACCACCCTCCCAAAACAATTTGATTAAGCTTTTGTTTCATTTTTTTGAAGTTAGCTGGCCCCTGGTCTTTGGTATTTATAAATCCCAGATCATTTAGGACTTGATCATTCTATGGTTGTTATCCCCCTTGGGTGCTATGACTTGCATTTCCTGCATGTTGTCAGGGTAACTTAACCATTAGCAGGACAAGATGTTCCTTGCCTCTCATGGCTTCCCTGAAGCATGGGGCACGAAGCAGTTACACATTACAATTACCAACTTAAACTGTGAATAGACCCTTCAAAATTTATATTTAGTTGATTGAAGTTGCCCATTAAAATAAAATTCTGCTCTTCACATATCCTGATTATTTCATCATTGAGCATATTTTGCCTGTAAACGCAGATTTTTGAGGCCAGAGTTTAAATCGCATTTACCCTGTCTATCTAAAGTCATCTAAAATATAATATAGTAGTTCTCCATCTGACACTTTCTCATAGGCCACACAATATATACAAAGCTTCGAAATCAGAGGCTGAAGAAATAAAAATGGGTGGGCTAAGCATTCTGCATACGTATAACCAAAAACCCACTTAACCGGCCCTAATCTAAGTCACAAGTTACGTACTCTGTGACTGACCATGGTGCATTGTCCCTCTTTGTCCTTCTCAATCTCTGTGCAGCCTTTGACATGGTCAACCACACCATGCTCCTCCAACACTTCTCCTCCGTTGTCCAGCTCCGTGAGACGACCCTTGCTTGGATCCACGCTTACCTATAAAATTGTACCCAGTACATCCCCAGCAATGGCTTCTCTTCCCACCCCTGCAGTGTTACCTCTGGAGTCCTCCACAGATCTATCTTTGGCCCCATTCTCTTCCTCATAAAAATGCAGTCCCTTGGCGACATCATCAAAAAACATGGGATCAGGTTCCGCATGTATACTGATCACATCCATCTTTATCTCTCCTCCACCTCTCGTGACCCCTCCATTGCCTCTCAGCTGTCAGTCTGCTTATCTGACATTCTGGTAAACCACAATTTCTTTCATTTAAATATTGGGAAGACTGAAGCCATCATCTTGGGCCCCTGCCCGCACCACCATTTCTAACTCACTCCATGGACACTGTCTCAAGTTGAACCAGACTGTTCACAACTATAGAGTCCTATTTGACCCCAAGCTGAACTTCAAATTCCATATCCTCTCCATCACAAAGACATCCTACTTCCACCTCTGGTACCATCTGTCTCCATCCCTGCCTCAGTCTGAAACCCTCATCCATGCCGTTGTCACCTCCAGACTCGACCCTTCCAAAGCTCTCCTGGCCAGCCTCCATAAACTTTAACTCATCCAAAACTCAGCTGCCCATATTCTATCCCACAGCAAGTCCTGCCCACCCATCACCTCTGCTAGCTGACCTACATTGGCTCCCAGTCCTCAGTGCCTAAAATTTTCAATTATCATTCCCATGCTAAAATCCTTTTATGGCCTCACCCCTCCCTATCTGTAATCTTCTCCATCCCTTCAACAGTCCAAGAACTTGGCATTCCCCAACTCTGGTCTCTTGTGCCTTCAACCGTCTAGGCCTGAAGCTCTGGAATTCCCTCCCTAAACCTCTCTGCCTCTCCAGCTCTCTCTCTTCCTTTAAGACCCCTCTTAAAATCTAACTCTTCGATTAAGTTTTTAGTTACCCTTCCTAATAGCTCCTCCTTTGGTTCAGCATCAATTTATATCTGATTATGCTTCTGTGAAGCACCTCGGGAAGTTTTTCTCAATTAAAGGTGCTGTATAAATTCAAGTTGTTAAAATCAATCACACTCATGGTCTCTCTGTTCCTGTATCCCCTTCAAAATTGTACCATATTGCCTCTCATCATTCTTCTTCCAAAATGCATCACTTCACACTTCTTTTCATTAAATTGCATCTGCCATGTGTCTGCCCATTTCACCAGTCTGTCTATGTCCTCCTGAAGTCTATCATCCTCTCACTGTTTACCACATTTCTGAGTTTCGTGTCATCTGCAAACTTTGAAATTATGCCCTGTATACCCAAGTGCAGGTCTAATAAACATCAAAAGGAGCAGTGGTCCTAACACCAACCCCTGGGGGACACTACTGTATACTTCTCTCCAGTCTGAAAAATCAACTGTTCACCACTATTTTCTGTCCCATAGCTAATTCCATATCCATGCTACCACTGTCCCTTTCATCCCATGGGCTTCAATTTTGCTAACAAGTCTGTTATGTGGCACTTTATCGAATGCCTTTTGAAAGTCATATACACACCATCAACTGCACTACCTTCATCAACCCCCGCTCTGTTACTTAATCGAAGAAGGGTTTTATTGGGTTTTGTGCATTAACCCAAAAACCAGAACCCTACGCATGAAGCAGAAAGCTAACTTTTTTTTCTCTTTTGTATTTCAGTTCCCCATGTGTGATGGTTCTCACGCTAAACACAATGAAGAAACTGGAGACAATGTAGGGCCACTGATAATCAAAAAAAGAGAAGTCTGATGCAGGGATATTTAAAAAAAAAAGCTATGACATGTTTTGTGTTAATGTACAAATAATCGCTGCACACCATCACGGCAGGCGTGAAATGAAATAGATGTAAACTGTGCGGTGCAGACTTTTAATTTTCAGCAAGGTCCACGCTGTATGACAGTGAAAACACTAATCTTGGCCTTGAGATCATTTGAGTCATTCTTCCAAATGTCTGTGGTTGTTGGTATTTTCTTTCTGTGTATGTAAAGTAAAATATTGGCGTAATACAATGCAATATGATCATTTTCTCCAAATTGTAGTTAACATATTATTTTGATCATTTTACCACGGTCAAATGAATAAAGGATTGGGAGTTGTTTGAAATCTGATTATTGTTAGACTATTTTATCTAATGTCATGAGAAAAGTACATGCAGTTGAATAATATTTGCTTTGGGCTGGATGTAGGAATACAAATCCTTGTTTTGCAAGGGCCTAAAGTCGTCTTACTTCCAAATTGGATGTAGAGGAGCATGGGAAAGTACAGGACTGGAAAAGACTCTGCTGTCGATCTGGCCAGCTCCAAAACCGAATACCTGTAAAGTGCCCACTCGCTCGAATAACTGTCCAGTTCTGACTTGACCTTTTCCACACAATCCATCCATTCCACACATTCACCACCATCCTCTAAAGTAGCTAAATCAAACCATCCATTAGCTTCCCTCTTCTAAGTTTGAGCCCTGACTCCTGGTTTGAGAGACTGGCAACTTTGAACAACAACAACAACTTGTATTTATATAGCGCCTTTAACGTAGTAAAACGTCCCAAGGTGCTTCACAAGAGCATTCAAAGACAGAAAATTTGACACCGAGCCACACAAGGAGAAATTGGGGCAGGTGACCAAAAGCTTGGTCAAAGAGGTAGGTTTTAAGAAGCGTCTTAAAGGAGGAAGGAGAGGTAGCGAGGCGGAGAGGTTTAGGCAGGGAATTCCAGAGCTTGGGGCCCAGGCAACAGAAGGCACGGCCACCAATGGTTGAGCGATTAATCAGGGATTCTCGGTGGGGGGTGGTGGTGGTTGTGGGGCTGAAGGAGATTAGAGATGGGGGTGGGGGGCAAGGCAACGGAGGGATTTGAAAACAAGGATGAGAATTTTGAAATCGAGTCATTGCTTAACCGTGAGTCAATGTAGGTCAGTGAGCACAGGGGTGATGGCTGAACGGGACTTGGTGCGAGTTAGGATATGGGCAGCCGAGTTTTGGATGACCTCAAGTTTACATAGGGTAGAATGTGGGAGTCCAGCCAGGAGTGCGTGGAATAGTCAAGTCTAGAGGTAACAAAGGCATGGATGAGGGTTTCAGCAACAGATGAGCTGAGGCAAGGGCGGAGACGGGCGATGTTATGGAGGTGGAAGTAGGAGGTCTTAGTTATGCTGTGGATATGTGGTTGGAAGCTCATTTCAGGGTCAAATATGACTCCAAGGTTGCGAACAGTGTGGTTCAGCCTCAGACAGAAGTTATCTTTAAGAATCTCGATCGCTTAAACAACATCTCCCCTGCACATTCTCTTCAGAATAAATGGACACTCCAACCTTTCCTCGCTCAGTTGCCTTAAGCTGGAATCAGTTTGATTGCCCTTTTCTGCACCAATGTATTTGAATATAAACCATTTACAAATCAAGAACCCATTACTTAATTGAAGCAGTAAAATGTTCATGCGTTCGACAAATGTAGTTTTCTTGAGTACATGCGTACATGGAATTATTAGATTAACATACAGCAGCACATTTTGAAATGTGTATTTGATAAATCGTGAAAGGTACATCGGTAAATTTTTGTTTTTGCTCATAAAGCTGACGACTGGAATAGTGCTGAAAATTTCACAGCTGTGTAATTTCTCCGAAATGCTTCGTGATGTCTTTCTGAAGTCAATTGTCACTATTACAATTTGGAGATGTCATGTAAACCAATCCCACGGCAGGAAAAATGAAATTTCCACTAATTCAATTCAATTCAATTCAATTCTATTTGCCATATGTAACTAGTGCAATGGAATGCTTACTCCCCGTAGGGACATGTCAGCTATTCTTACAGCGCCGTGTTCAGAAAGTCAATTCTTTGGCATCCAGTGGCAGTGGGAGCACGATGTCCCTCAGCCGCTCCGTCCTCCTCGTCACCGCGGCCTCCTCCTCACTGTTGCCGGCTCGGCTCCACGTGTGGTGGCCTGCTTCTCCCACTCACCCTCTGGCCACCATTCCCGGCTCCCATCCGCCCAGTCAGACTGCGAGTCGTCGTGGCTGCTGCTCGATGCGCTGCGCTGCCTCCGCCCAACTCGCTGAACACATCCTCCGGTCGCCGCGGCCTCCACCTCACCGTCGCCGGCTCCACGGTCCGACGGCCCGGGGCCTGCTTCTCCCGCTTCCGGTCCGGCCTCTGGCCGCCATGCTCGGCTCCCCTCCTCCCAGTCGGAATGCCTTCCCGCTGAGGAGCTGCTGGCCGACGAGCTCTAGTGGGTTGACGTGGCTGCTGTTCGATGCGCTGCGCTGCCTCCGCCCGACTCGCCGAACACCTCGCTCCGGTTGCTCATAAAGAAGACCTTTTATAAGTTACATGTGCATTCTCGGGCCTTTTTCGGTCATTAAATGGGTGTTCCTGGTTATATATTTGGATGTTACAATGCTTGGATGTCTAAACGTACTTGGGAATCTTCACGGTCTTTATTGCCACCATCATTAACCATATGTAGTCAAGTGGGATAGTGTAGGTGGTGATGTAGAAATGCACATCTTTGTGTTTTGGGACACAATTCCACATGGCTGTTCCCTTGCAGAATGATTTCACTCGTGTTGAGCACGGCTGCCATTTTAGTTTTGTTCTTTGCGTTTTTATTATTTGTGTCTCTATTTCCTAACTTAAATGATCAAAACTGAATTTGCATCGCGAAGAAAATCAAATTCTTGCTCGGGGCAACTGGGCGGTATAGTGGATTTACAACCCAGCTCAGTGATGGGGTGAGAGTCTTTGACAGATGTAAAGATACTTTATAAATTTAATTTGAATGGTCTTAATCCTTGTGGTATGGGTTTAAGTTACATCGGGATAGAATTTTGCTTTGGGCCGGAGCGCAAAATGGGCGCCATCGCCTCGGCTGCCTGTTGTTCACCCCACCCACTATTCCGTTTCATTGATTTCAATGGAATGAATCTCGGGCAGGGTGTGCAACAGGTGGTCGATTTGCGATCGGCCTATTTGTGTTACCGCCCAGGACTAATTTCTGCCCCATTGTGTCCAAAATACCTACTTCAGGAAAAGAAAAAGTGCTGGAGGCTTGGGAATGCACCCATGCATCCTGCCATTCCAAGAATGAAGAAATATATAATTAAAGGAGAGTCGATGGAGCTTTACTGTGAGGCTGGGTGTGCTATACTAAACCTGTAAGTGTTTGCAGTCAACACCGAGTGGCTGAAGTGCCCCATGGCCGAGCACTGAAATCCATCTTCATAGTAAACACCAGAATTCATTATATACAGCCCATTTATTAAAAATGCTTGGTTAGTACTTCAGTGGCCTTGTCATAATTTTAATTCCACTTCTGTAGAGATTTATTTATAAACTGAGGATACACCATGACAAGCTGCAAATCAGGATTTATGTTCTTGCAGGAGACTTGCTCTTGTATGTAATGAACTAGCCAATCGGCTATGATGTGCCTCGGAGAAGGGATAGAAATCACAACCAGCTACAGCGTGTTCTTTTTCTACATCACTGGCTAATTTGTCCAACCAATGACACAATCACACGCTCCCTCCCATGCTGGAAGGGAGCACCGGTCAGCGATGGGACAAGCTCAGCTCCCACTCCGATTGTTGAATTTACCCTTTTATTTTGTCGCCCCTACTTTCAAACCAAATGCTCTTCCCCCCCCCCCCCCACAAGATCACACTCAGTACTAAAGTAATACCAGTGACAAATGTCAGCTAGGCCCAGTGGTAGCACTCTCGCCTTTCAGGCAGAGGTTGTGGGGTCAAGTCCTACTCTGGCACATAACCTTGGCTGACACTTTATTTGTCAGGGGTTGGAGGTGCCGTCTTCTGAATGAGACATTAAACCGAGGCCCCCGCCTGCCTGCTTAGGTCGTCATAAAAGATCCCATTGCCCAATCCAAAGAAGAGAAGTTCTCCTGGGTACGGGCCAACATTCATCCCTCAACCAAAATCACCAAAACAGAATAACGGGTCATTCATCTCATTTGCTGTTGTACGATCTTGTTGTGCTCGAATTGACTGCCATCTTTGCTGACAGGCCCACAGTGACTATGCTCCAAAAGTAATTGGTTGGCTGGGCTACAAGGAGAGATAAGGGAAGAAAATGGAGGATAGAAGGGTCAAGTGGAGAATTTAGCAAAGGGTTATAGATAAACTGGAGCCGAATCAATTGTTTGACATAACTACAACTCAAGATCAGTAATGGGAAAGTGAACAGGTCGTTTACATTTAACTAACTCACAGAGAAGGCGGGGAACGTGTGGAGCAAACCACTCAGCGAGACAATGAAAGTGGATCGTGTTGGCAGCTTCAAGAGGGAAATGGGACAGTTTTTTGACTGAGTAAGTGATTGAGTGGTATCGATGTAGAAACTAGAAATGACTGTTGGCTCTATCAGCAGACAAAGACTCAACGCATTTGTATGACGTTCCTCTGCTATCTTAAAGCAGGCATTATTCTGTTTACTTTAAATGGGTTATTGATTCCACTAAATGAATAGACCAAGGAATGCCATATAAATTGGCAACAGCAATTTATAGGCTACGGTATAGTGGGCCACCTGGCAATTGCGGGGGATGGGGGTGATAGGGGGGGTTGGGAGTGGCAGCAGCAGCAATGTGGTGAGTGGAAGCGGCGCTGAGAGAGGACCAGCCAGTAAAGGGTGAGCGAAACCTGGGGATTTTGGGTAAATAGTGAAAGATTGTTCCACTGGTGGAAGAGTGCGGAACGAGGGGACGGAGACTGAGGATTCTCACCGGGAGAACCAAAGGGAGGGGAGGAGGAATGTTGTTCAACTGAGGACTGTTCATCCATGGGTTGCTTCATCAGAAGTGGTTATTGAGGGAGAGACCAGAACATCATTTAAAAGGGATGGGGATAAGTATTTGAACAGGAAGAACACAAAAGGGTCGGGTAGGGGGTGGGCGGGGAATGGGGTTACAGGAGAGAGTGGCAGCATTGGCACAGGCACCGGGGAACAGATGGCCACCTCCTGTGCTGTACTTTCCATCACTCAATGAAAACTCTCCTTTATTGAGTCCGAGCCCAGGGAGTGGTTTACAAATGTTGGTGCTGAGTTTAGGACAATGTGGCCTGGGAGAAGTGTCCCAAACACAGAGCCCACTGCCCTTAGTGCAATCTCCTGCCACCCAGTTTTGACGTGTGAAATCCAAGTACAGATCAACAACAACAACTTGCATTTATGTAGCGCCTGACGTAATAAAACTCACTATGCACTTGGTTTGAGCATAAAGCAAGGCTTTAATCAACTTGTTTCAGAACATGGAGGTCTAGTTGTACTTCACTAGTTCCTTGTCTTACAAAATGTCCCTGGAAGATGGGGCCGATGCCCAAATATTTATACTCCTTGGACGGCGCCACCAGCTGGCCGTCCAGCGTTATTTCACGAGTAGTTTCTGTAGTGTATGTACCTTTAAGGTGAGAACTAATTTTTTGCAGCTCCTGTATACTGTAGTACCGGCAGTGACCACACCTGTATATAACCCTGAGTAGGGATCTGTACTGCTTAGTTTTAGAGCAACCCTCATCCAGTAAACACCTGTTGATTGTTCTTCTGCAGTCTCTGTCGATTATTTGAAGGACCACTGCCTAAAGATTCACGGATTTAACAGTTTCTTGATGAATGATGAGATTTATAACATTCTTCCTGCCTAAAAGATTTGGAAGTCCGACGACTTCCTCTTAGCGGATCAGGCAGACCTCGATTAGCCGCAATCTTTTAAATTTTTGTTTATGGCTAGAAGGCACGTCTCCCCGGACTGTGTCTTGGTCCCTGGGCCGCTTGATCCATACCGGTGGATCGACAGGGCCCGTGTTGCTCTGATCGACCCGAGGGAGGCTGAGGAGATCGTGACTCCGGGTGCGGGTCCCAACAGGCATAGAACTGGCTTCATCCTGTTGGATAGCCAGGGATTGACCGGCGTCCTGGCCTCAGGTGGCCATCCCATGGGGAGCACTCGGCTCCCCGAGTGGATCCGGTGGGGCAGCTGGCAGATCTCTCGATGCCCTAGGTAGGACGTCATCTTCGGGGGAGCGCAGAGTGTCGGCATCATCCCGGGGGCCCCTCTATCGGTTGGGTCCGTGGAACCGGCCGGACAGGGAGCCAAGTCCCGGAGTGAAACGGTGGACTCCCAGCCATCCGGGTACCGCACATGCGCGTATGTGGGGTTGACGTCCGTGAGTTGTACCTCGTCAACGAGAGGATCGGTTTTAGATGATTGGACGAATCTTCGGAGCAGCACGGGGCCGGGAGCTGCCAACCATGATGGTAGAGACATCCCATGGGTGGAGCGACGCTGGAAGCTGAAGAATCGCTCGTGAGGTGTAACATTGGTAGATGTAGAAAGGAGAGACCTGATGGAATGCAACACGTCAGGGAGCATAGTTTCCCACTGCTGGTCTGGTAGGTTGCGGGACCTCAGCGCAAGATGAACAGCATTCCAAATGATAGCATTGTATCTCTCAACCTGTCCATTACCGATGGGATGGTACGGTGTCGTTTTACTTGTGGCGATTCCCCGTTGGGAGAGATAACTTTTGAGTTCGCTTGACATGAAGGAGGGACCCTGACCAGAGTGGATGAAATTGGCCGTACCGCAAAGGGAAAAGACTTGATCAAGGCATTTGATCACTGTGGAAGTAAGCATATTGGGACAGGGAAAAGCAAAGGGAAAGCGTGAATATTCGTCCACCATAGTCAGTAAGTAGGTGTTTCGCGTTGAGGAGGGCAATGGCCCCTTAAAGTCAATGCCGAGTCGCTGCATAGGCTGCATAGCGTGTATGAGCAAGCCATCCGATGGACGGAAGAATTGCGGTTTTAATTCCACACAAATTCTAAAGGAGGAGCACATTCTTTTCACATCTTCCGTAGAAAATGGGAGATTTTTAGATCGCACAAAGTGCAACATACGGGTAACGCCAGGATGGCATAAGTCAGTATGAAGATCCGCCAGAGTCGAAGTTGACATAGAAGAGCAGAATGCCCGCGTGAGGGTATCCGGGGCCACATTCTCTTTGCCGGGTCGATAATGTATGGTGTATCCAAAGGCGGCCAATTCCATCCTCCAGTGTTGTATTTTGTTATTCTTGATCTTAGTGCGTTTCCGGTTATCCAGCATAAAGGCCGCGGAGCGCTGATCGGTTATAAATGTGAAATGGCGACGAGCGAGAAAATGACTCCATTTACGTACCGCTTCGATGATGGCCGTAGCCTCCTTCTCGACAGGAGGATAATGGAGCTCGCTACCCTGCAAAGTTCTGGACAGAAATGCAACGGGTCGACCACCTTGATTCAAGGTAGCAGAGATCGCCACATCCGATGCATCGCACTCGACCACGAAAGGAAGATTTTCATCAATGGAACGAAGCGTGGCTTTTTCCAGTTGTCGCTTGAGGAGGTTGAAAGCTGAAATAGCCGTTGCCTCTAATGGAAATGACTTTGCATGAAGCAGGGGTTGGATCTTATCGGGGAAGTGGGGTATCCATTTTGCATAATAGGCAAACATGCCGAGTGCCAACGAGGAGAGCCAAGATTCGTAGGGGGAGGGAGCTCCTGAAGCGGACAAAGTCGCTTCGGATCCGGTTTGATGACACCATTGCCCACCCAGTAGCCAAGGACGTTGACTGATGGTGCTGATTTCACAGATTTGGACTCATTTAAGGTTAAGTTGCGATGACGGAGAATGTCAAAAAATTTCTGGAGATTGGCATCATGCTCCTTCTGGTCATGCCCAGCAATGGTGATATTATCCAGATATGGAAAAGTGTCTGTTAAGTTCTCCTGTTTGACTAGGCTATCCATTGCCCGTTGAAAGACGGCCACCCCATTGGTGACCCCAAATGGAAGGCAACAAAACTGGTAAAGCCGACCATTGGCCTCAAAGGCCGTATACTTCTTGTCAGAGTCCTTTAACGGCACTTGATGATATGCGCTCTTTAAATCAAAAGTTGAAAATACCTTGTAGTTGGCAAGGTTATTGACCATGTCATCGATGCGTGGTAGTGGGTAGGCATCCAGGTCGATATATTGGTTAATAGTTTGCGAGTAATCGATGCAAAGACGTTTCTTGTGTTGCTTCAGAGGATTTTTAACAACAATGACTTGAGCCCGCCAGGAAGATGAACATGGCTCAATGATACCGTCAGCTAGAAGGCGAGAGATTTCTGTCTCGATAAAGGATCGATCATCTTGGCTGAAACGTCATGATTTAGTGACTATGGGCTTACATCAGGGGGAAAGATTGGCAAACAAGGAGGGCTCGCCGAGTGAAGCTGCCGAAAGCGCACAAAACGATACTTTGCAAATAGTAAGCTCCGGCTTTGACCCTCCAAACTCGAAAGTGAGTTTTTTGTGTTGTTTCTGGAAATCCTGTCCCAGGAGCACATCACTACATAGGTTCTTGAGCACCCCGAGCCGGGTGGAGAAATAAGTGCGGCCATTGAGAATAAGGTCGACAAGACAAAAGCTGGAAGAATTGGTGGTCAGTGTCGTCAGAGCCATTGCAATTTCCCTGTCCGAGGGGTAAATACACAGTTTTAACTTACTGACAGCCCATTCACTAATGAAGCTGTCAGAGCTGCATGAGTCGATTAGTGCACTCAAAATGTGTCCATTTAC
Source organism: Somniosus microcephalus (assembly GCF_052327205.1). NCBI lineage: Eukaryota > Metazoa > Chordata > Chondrichthyes > Squaliformes > Somniosidae > Somniosus > Somniosus microcephalus. The sequence goes on along the minus strand of NC_140994.1, from coordinate 79,207,785 downwards.
TGAAACCTTCATGGCTGCATGGGACAGACTTTGGGGAAAAACAGCTGTGATGGGAGGAGGGGCAGTTTTACCCTTGACAGCTGTAACCTTAGTCATGGTTCTTGGGGGAGGAGCCATTTTATAGATTGCAGCTGTAACCTTAGTAGTGGCTCTTGGGGGGAGGAGCAGTTTTATAGATAGTAGCTGCAAAACTAACAGGAGCTCTCGACCGGTATACCTTAGAAAAGTGGCCTTTCTTACTAACAGCGGCTCTTGACTGGCATACATTATAAAAGTGACCTTTCTTGCTGCAATGATTGCAGGTCGCATTACGAGCAGGACAAAATTTCGTATAATGGAACGCACCTCCACAGAAGAAACACTTCCTTCCAGATTGCCAAGATGCCGCTAGGGCGGGGTCATCATCAGTGTAGGTTTCTGGGGTAGGGTTGTCATCAGCCAGGTTGGAGTCATCATCCGTGAGGGCTTCCGCCCGAGGCCTATCGAAAGAGTCACTAAAAGTGATAGCAGCAGCCCGTGCACGTGGTGAAAGATAGGTGTCTGCATTCCTCTTGGCTAAGTCCAGAGAACATGCCTGGTCATATGCAGCCTGTAACTTGAGTGTTTTATTCTCCAACAGATGCTGATGTATGAAGGGAGACGCAATCCCATTAATAAAGGAATCACAAATTAACTCCTCCTGGTACTGCTCAGTTGTAACAGCTTTAAGATTACAATCCTTGCTGAGCCTGCGAAGTTTCTGAAGGAATTTGTCAAGTGATTCCCCGAGTTGTTGTCGAGTTGTGGCCAGTAGATGCCGAGCAAAAATTTCATTTGGGGACTTGACATATAGTTTCTGTAGTATTTAGATAGTGGCGTCATAGTCTACACAGCCTTCGATATAATCAAACACATGAGGGGATACATAATTAGCAAGTATCTCTAATTTATCAGGAACATTTTCACCACACACCCTGAGGAAGTTGCTGAAAGTACAATACCAGTGTTTCCATACCTTAGCAGCTGTAGGTGAATTCGGGTCCAGGTCGAGACGGGCGGGTCTGAGTAGTGACATAATAAAACTCACTACGCATTTGGTTTGAACATAAAGCAAGGCTTTAATCAACTTGTTTCAGAACATGGATGTCTAGTTGTACTTCACTAGTTCCGTGTCTTACAAAATGTCCCTGGCAAGCTGGGGCTGACGCCCGAGTATTTATACTCCTTGGACGGCGCCACCAGCTGGCCATCCAGCGCTATTTCATGAGTAGTTTCTTGATGAATGATGAGATTTATAACAAGTAGTTTCTCCATGATGGATCGATTACTTGTCTGAGTTCCCTTCTACGGTTCGAGTCGTAGCTGGCTGTTCCCGAAATCACCCAAAGCGTGGAGTCGATATCAAGTTGATTAAATTGATGTAATAAAACTCACTACGCACCTGGTTTGAGCATAAAGCAAGGCTTTAATCAACTTGTTTCAGAACATGGAGGTCTAGTTGTACTTCACTAGTTCCTTATCTTACAAAATGTCCCTGGAAAGCTGGGGCCTATGCCCGATTATTTATACTCCTTGGACGGCGCCACCAGCTGGCCGTCCAGTGTTATTTCACGAGTAGTTTCTTGATGAATGATGAGATTTATAACAGCGCCTTTAACATAATAAAATGTCCCTAGGCACTTCACAGGAGTGTTAGCAAACAAAATTTGACACCGAACCGCATAAGGAGACATTAGGACAGATGACCAAATGCTTGTTCAAAGAGGTAGGTTTTAAGGAGTGTCTTAAAAGAGGAGCGCGGTTTAGAGAGGGAATCTCAGAGCTTAGGTCCTAGGCAGCTGAAAGCCGGACTGGGAACCATTGTCGGTCAGCGAGCATGGGAATGATGGGTGAACTGGACTTGGCACAAATTAGGATACGGGCAGCAGAGTTTCGGATGAGCTCAAGTTTATGGAGGGTGGAAGATGGGAGACCAGCCAGGAATGCATTGGAATAATCAAGTCTAGAGGTAACAAAGGCATGGATGAGGGTTTCAGCAGCAGATGAGCTGAGGCAGGGGCAAAGTTACGGAGGTGGAAGTAGGCAGACTTGTTTTGGTGCAGATATGTTGTTGGCCACGTTCCCTCTAATTTTTTTTTTGTGCGTAGTCGCTTTAACTGGCTGCGTGGCCCATTAAAATTTTCACGCATGTGCGGTTTCTTCCATGTAAAAGCCAGCGAGCGGCCTGTGCGGGACTTCCAGACCATTGCGTGGCCACTTGGCCACACATCTTAGCGGGAACGTTGGTGGTCGGAAGCTCATTTTAGGGTCAAATATGACACCAAGGTTGCAAACAGTCTGGTTCCGCCTCAGACAGTTGCCAGGGAGAGGGATGGAGTCGGTGGCTAGGGAACGGAGTTTGTGGTGGGGACTGAAAACAATGGCTTCAGTCTTCCCAATATTTAGTTGGAGGAAATTTCTGCTCATTCAGAACTGGAATTTAGAGACAGTGGAGGGGTTGAAACTGACGCTGTGTTTTCAGATGATGTCGCCGAGGGGCAGCATGTGGATGAGAAATAGGAGGGGGCTAAAGATAGATTCTTGAGGAAGATATTAATAGACTTCAAGAGGACATAGACAGGCTGGTGGAATGGGCGGACACATGGCAGATGAAATTCAACGCAGAAAAGCGTGAGGTGATACATTTTGGTAGGAAGAACGAGGATAGGCAATATAAGCTAAATGGTACAATTTTAAATGTAAGAAGTCACACAACACCAGGTTATAGTCCAACAGTTTTATTTGAAATCACAAGCTTTCGGAGCGCTGCTCCTTCGTCAGGTGAAGTGGAGAGGTGCATAAAGACACAGCTTATATAGTCAGAGAATAATGCCAGATGATTACAGGTAATCTTTCTAACTGCCATTTATCACACCTTGGCAGAGAGACAATCACAGCAATCAAATGTGTGAATGGTGTCCAAACAGGTTAGACAGGAAAACATTACATCAAAGAACAATGAGGTGGGGTCACAAGGGGTCAAATGTTGCAGATGCTGGGGTCTGTATAAAAAACAAAAAACAGACAAAAAAACATTGATTTCCAGCAAAAAAAAACGTTTTTTTGTCTTCATACAGACCCCAGCATCTGCAACATTTGACCCCTTGTGACCCCACCTCATTGTTCTTTGATGTAATGTTTTCCTGACTAACCTGTTTGGACACCATTCACACCTTTGATTGCTGTGATTATCTCTCTGCCGAGGTGTGATAAATGGCAGTTAGAAAGATTACCTGTATGTGATGAAATATGTCATTCATCAGACTCTGTATTTAACTACATATATTGTATTGCCTGCTCCTGTGTTTGTATTGCCTGCTCCTGTGTTTTACCTTGTATTGTATATAGTGCACCGCCCCCTTTCTCCCCATTGGGTGTGTCGGCTCCGCCCATACCTGGCCCTACTTAAGACAAGCCCAGGCTTGTCTTGCAGCAGAACAGCAGAATGCTAGGTGAAGACACAGGCATCTTTCTTTGCTAATAAAAGCCTTGTTTTATCCAGTTAACTTTGAGCCTTGAAGTTATTGAGGCGCATCACTGTAATCATCTGGCATTATTCTCTGACTATATAAGCTGTGTCTTTATGCACCTCTCCACTTCACCTGACGAAGGAGCAGCGCTCCGAAAGCTTGTGATTTCAAATAAAACTGTTGGACTATAACCTGGTGTTGTGTGACTTCTTACATTTGTCCACCCCAGTTCAACACCGGCATCTCCACACCATGGCTACAATTTTAAAGGGGGTGCAAGAAGACAGAGATCCAGGGGTGTTTGTGCACAAATCTTTGAAGGTGGTAGAACAGGTTAACAAAGCAGTTAATAAAGCATATGGGATCCTGGGCTTTATAAATAGAGGCCTAGAGAACAATAGCCAGGAAGTTATGCTAAATCTTTATAAAACACTAGTTCGGCCCCAGCTGGAGTATTGTGTCCAATTCTGGGCACCACACTTTAGGAAGGATGTGAAGGCTCTGGAGAGGGTGCAGAAGAGATTGACTAGAATGGATTCAGGGATGAGAGATTACAGTTACATGGATAGACTGGAGAAGTTGGGGTTGTTCTCCATAGAGCAGAAAAGGCTAAGAGGAGATTTAATAGAGGTGTTCAAAATCATGAAGGGTTTAGATAGAGTAAATAAAGAGAAACTGTTTCCAATGGCTGAAGGGTCGAGAACCAGAGGACATAGATTTAAGGTAATTGGCAAAACAACCAGAGGTGACATGAGGAAAAACTTTTTTACGCAGCGAGTGGTTAGGATTTAGAATGCACTGCCTGATAGGGTGGTGGATACAAATTCAATAGTGGCTTTCAAAAGGGAATTGGACAAATACTTGAAGGAGAAAAAATTGCAGTGAAATGGGGAAAGAGAGGGGGAGTGGGACTAACTGGATTGCTCTTCGAAAGAGCCGGCACAGACTTGATGGGCTGAATTGCCTCTTTCTGTGCTGTACTATTCTATGATTCTATAACTCCAGACGGAACGGGAGAAGCCATTGCAGGTGATTCTCTGGGTACAACTGGATAGATCAGAATGGAAGCAGGCAAGTGCAGTCCCACACAGCTGGACGGTGGAGGAGAGTCGTTGGAGGAGGATGGTGTGGTCAACCATGTCAAAGGCTGCAGACAAATCGAGAAGGACGTGGAAGGATAGTTTATCACGGTCACAGTCACATAGGATGTCATTTGTGATTTTGATAAGGGCTGTTTCAGTACTGTGGCGAGGCGGAACCTGATTGGAAGGGTTCAAATATGGAGTTCTGGGAAAGATGGGCATGGAATTGTGAGGTGACAGCATATTTAAGGACTTTGGAGAGGAAAGGGAGGTTGGAGATGGGGTGGTAGTTTGCAAGGACAGAGTGGTCAAGGGTGGGTTTTGAGGTGCCCAGGTCAGAGATTTCACCTTCACACAGAACCTAAGTCCAAACCAGTGCCCAAGAAGATAGCGAGAGAGATGGCCCGTTAAAAGTGGCAGACTGGGGAGCCTGACTGCACCTTGTGCAGTGTAGGGGGATTCTGGCTGTGGTTTCAGGGTCAGTATCAGTGGGTTATAGGATTACTATATCTTCTATGTTTCTATATATTCGTTAGAGTTTAGAAGAATGAGAGGGGATCTCATTGAAACTTATAAAATTCTAACAGGACTAGACAGACTAGATGCATGAAGGCTGTTCCTGATGGCGGGGGAGTCCAAAACCAGGGGTCACAGTCTAAGGATAAGGGGTAGGCCATTTAGGAATGAGATGAGGAGGAATTTCTTCACCCAGAGAGTGGTGAACCTGTGGAATTCTCTACCACAGAAGGCAGTTGAGGCCAATTCATTAAATATATTCAAGAAGGAGTTAGATATATTTCTTAAGGCTAAAGGGATCAAGGATATTGGGAGAAAGCAGGGACAGGGTACTGAGTTTGGATGATCAGCCATGATCTCATTAAATGGCAGAACAGGCTTGAGGGGCCGAACGGCCTACTCCTGCTCCAACCTTCTATGTTTCTATGTTTACTACTAGATACAGCAGGATATCGTGTATAACTACCAGTTATTTATATACGATCGGTGAGTTATTTTATTACTGTTGGTTATGAGGGGATTCTGAGCGTTACCAGTATTACTATTAGTTATCGGTGCAATTTCAGTGAGTTTCTATAGTGAGTGGAATCAAACTTCCTCCTACCTCTGGTTTTCTTCAGCAACAGCTTCAGAGAGGCTTTCCAGAGACTGACTGTTTAAAAAAATGCTAGGAGAAGAAAAAAAAGAAAAAAAACCTAACAAAATGGCCGCTGATTTCTGCCGTTAGATCGAGGTTTCTGGCCATACAACCTCCGGATAAACCAAAGTTTCCTGTACTTGGTATTCAGTTACGCTTAAATCCTGTCGATCATAAAGACACAGAAGTGGAGCATCTGTAGGCCATCAAAGTTGAGGTAAATCACCGTAACAGGCAAGACCTCTTTCAAATGGGCACTGAAGTTGGACATATTCTATCAAAATGCATTGTTGATGATCAATCAGACAACATTTAAAAAGACTTACTGAGGACCAATGGCTTCTATTGGCAAGAACGTCCTCATTACAAAATGTGGAGATAGCCTTGCAGATACCTCTGGAATAATCAAAGTATTGTACGATCATTTGCAGTCAATACTCAACTGCTGGTGACACTTGCACTGACACATTCTATCTCTATTCTGGTTTCACACAGTGTGCCAGTGGTTTTGTCTTATCTTCTCAAATACCCTATTCCATTTGCCAAGTACGTTAGTTCCTTTTTTTCACATTCTTGGGACGTGGGCATTGCCGGCAAGGCCAGCATTTTTATTGCCCACTTCTAATTACCCTGAGAAGGTGGGGGTGGGCCTTCTTCTTGAACCGCTGCATGTAGTGGTACAATACAAACTGTGTGGCTTGCGAGGCCACTTCAGAGAGCAGTTGAGTTAACCACATTAGTATGGGACTGGAGACACATAGAGGCCAGACCGGGTCAAAAGGGCAGGTTTCCTTCTCGAAAGGACATTAGTGAATTGGGTTTTTACGACAATCCAACTGCTTCATGGTCACTTTTACTGATACCAACTTTTTTTTAAGGTAATCATTACTGACAGACAACACACTCACTACAACCGCAATGAAATACTAAGTGGATAACAAAGATACTGTATGATAACAGCAAAGAATCTCTTGTCAAATATGTAACACATTCAACAACTCAGCAGCCTTTGGCTGTTCTTTGTGCTCTTCATGAAATGATACATAACTCTGACTCAGAAGCAGTGTTAAATATTTTACACCCCCAGTTATTCACCTCCCTTCTGATTCATCTCTCTTGCAACGTCTGTGTCTGGTTTCCTAGCAACTGTCTTAGAATTCCAATGGATGGGAAAACCTTCAGCCTGCCTCTAAATTCTAAAAATATCGCTGCTTGCAATTATTCTGCTGAGGTGCCTCAAATGGTCCTGACACTGGGAAAAGGTGATGATACAAACGTACAAGAAAAGGGAGATTGGGATATGATCAGGAGACCAAGAAAGTCCCAATAAGGAAGGATGAGGAGGGATAGTTTACCATGGTCACAGCCACATAGGATGTCATTTGTGACTTTGATTAGGGCTGTTTCAGTGCTGTGGCAGGGGTGGAACCTGATTGGAGAGATTAAAACATGGGAGTCGCGAGACAGATGGGCACGGATTCGAGAGGTGACAACATGCTCGAGGACTTTGGAAAGGAGTTTCTGAAATATAATAATGCATTTTATCGTTTTAGAATTTATGTTAAACTTAATTAAAATAGGAAAAGAAAGAACAGGAAATTTGCTCTTGGTGTTGGACAAACTATTGACGAGGCCGCCCGGTGACGAGGCCGGGGTTTGGAACTGGTGCCAAGTTTCCTGCCTCCGGGAGGCAGTCAGGGAGGGTTCTGAGTGGGAGCAAAACACAATAGTGGGCCTGTTAACTCGAGCTGCTCTTGTGGGCACCGTTTCGCTTGCGAAACCTCGTGTGCAGGGGAAGACCTGAAGTATGGCACGAGACAATAAAAATATAAATTGTCACCTTGAAGTAAACGTTTCTGAGTTTAGTCTGTCTCCAGGGGAATCAAACTCAGTTTAATGCAGGGACCACATTCAAACCCAAAGTTAAAAACAAAAATGCTCAAGATAATGAGATGCTGTGGTGATTATATCTGCCAGTCGCCCTGTGTAACAATAATCAAATGAGGGAAGAGTTCCTCTGATTCCTTAGGAAGACAGTCATGGTTTTACTACTGACTGGAGGAAACCTTCCTGCATTTGAGTAAAGAAACGAAAGAACTTGCATTTATATAGCGCCTTTCACAACCTCAGCACTTCACAACCAGTTAAGTACTTTTGAAGTGTCTTCTTCTTTTCTTAGGCAGTCCCTCGGAACCGAGGATGACTTGCTTCCACATTAAAGATAAGTTCTCAGGTGACTGATGAGTCTAATGTGGGACCTACAGGTGGGGCAGATGGTGGTTGAAGGGGCGGGTGGGTGCGGTGCTTGGGTTGACGTGCGCTGCTTGCGTTGGCTTACGCTTGCACCCGGCAAAGAGACTTGAGGTGTTCGGCGCCTTCCCAGATGCTTCTCCTTCACTTTGTGTGGTCTTGGGCCAGGGATTCCCAGGTGTCGGTGGGGATGTTGCACTTTTTCAAGGAGGAAGTGTAGTCACTGTTGTAATGTAGGGTACAATTTTGCTGCACACAGTATCTGGAGCAGATCATCCCCAGTGATCTGAACTGTGCTGCTGGAGAGGAGTGCTGCATCAGAGTGCCCTCTAGTGTCTGGAACAGATCTGCGAATGAAATTACCTCCAACGATAACTGAGCTGATTCAAGTTATAAAGGAGTTAGATTGACACCAGCTGGAAGGAACCAGCATTGCTGGCTAAAGATGTGCAGCTTAAAGAAACATTGGAGGTGACTTATATTTAAGAGATACTTGCATTCATATAATGCCTTCTCACGGCGAAACATCTCCAAAAAGACCTTACATAATTGAAAAAAATTAGTGCTGTGATTGTTGTTTAGGCAATAATATTTAAAGTTGAATTGCCCACCACCTAATTCAAGTTTTTTTTAGTTCATGTTATTTAAAAAATATGCAACAATATTTTGCCAATCCTCACTTTCTTCAGTATAAAAATGGTTCTCAAGTGAGTGGCCAGAAGATGCTGGAGGGACCAGCGAAAACTAGTAACATGATTAAAGCATGAAACATAAGGAGTGCTCCACCTCCATCATAAAAGAAAGACTTGGACTTACACAGCACCCTACATGACCTCAAGATGTTCCAAAGTGCTTTACAGTCCATGAAGTACTTTTGAAGTATAGTCACTGTTGTAATGTAGGAAACGCGGCAGCCAATTTACACATAGCAAGCTCCCACAAACAGCAATATGATAATAACCAGATAAACTGTTTTTAGGTGTCGGTTGACTGTAAATATCGGTCAGGGCACCGGGGAGAACTCCCCTGCTCTTCTTCGAAATAATGTCATGGAATATTTTACGCCCACCTGAGAGTGCCATTGTGGCCTCGGAAGTCTTTCATTTTCCTATCATCACCTGTTCACTCAGCCTCACCGAATGCTGCCTCCTGCGGCTCGCAAAGTGGTTTAAATCCTCTTTGAACCCTTGAAAAGACTCATAATGGGGATTTTCACTCCCCAGTGGTTGGCCAGAAGAATGGGCGGGCAGATCGACCGGGAGGTGCAGCGGGAGGTCCAGTCCATTGGAACGGCCGGGCCTCATTTAAATGGTGCTGATGAGCTCCCTGCCCAAAAAAAGGGTGGCCAGAGGCAGCTTGCTGGGTCCAGGTTGGTGCAATATTGGGTGCCCTGGAAGCCGCCCAGATTGCAGCAAGGTAACTGATGTGCCTCAATGAATCCGAGACTCAATGTTAATGGAACAAAGCAAGGCTTTTATTAACTCAGAAAGTAATACACATTGGAGAAGCGTCTCTCATCCAGAGATCTGCTGTACTGTCTGTGAGACACGCTGGGGCTTGCTTAAGTAGGGGCCAGGTATGGGCGGAGCCCTACACACAATACAATCCAGGTAAGGAAATGAAACTGAAACTAAACTAAACACAGAGAATACAGTGCCTGATGAATGGCATATTTCATCACAGTAACAACAACAACAACTTGCATTTATATAGCGCCTTTAACGTCGTAAAACATCCCAAGGTGCTTCACAGGAGTGTTATCAAACAAAATTTGACTGGAGCCAAAGGAGGCATTAGGACAGGTGACTCAAAACTTGGTCAAAGAGGTAGGTTTGAAGGAGCGTCTTAAAGGAGGAGAGTGGCTTTCAGGAACGCGGAAAGAGGGGTAGCTTGGGGCAGCAGTGGCCCAAACCATTTTTGGGGGGTTCAAAGTAGCCATCCTGGCCCCACTCAAATTAGAACCAATCAGATTGGTCAGAGGTGGCAGGAATGAAGGTTACTGGATCCAATCAGACAATTGGAAGGCAGGATTGGAGGCTTTCAGATCCAATGGTGGGGCAGGGGTGGAGGTGGGCGATACCATGGAGGTGGAATTATGTGGTCTTTGTGATGGAGACAATATGGGGTTGGAAGTTCAGCTCAGGGTCAAATAGGACACTGAGGTTGCAAATAGTCTAGTTCAACGTGGGGGATGGAATTGTTGGCGAGGGTACAGAGTTTGTGGTGGGGGGCTGAAGATGATGATTTCAGTCTTCCCAATGTTTAACTGGAGGAAATTGTAGCTCATCCAAGACTTGGGGGGTGATTTTGCCAATGGGAAGCTTTTGGAGGCAGGATTCCCACTTGTTGGGTTTCAGTCCCACCTCCATCAACTTCTGGCCAACCCACGATATTTTCCCTTGATTGACCTTGTTAAGCCCGCCCAGCTGGCTTAACAGGCCAATTAAGGGAAAGCCAGTTGCAGAGAACGTCAATGTATGACATTTCATGTCAAAAATTTTTGACAGATGAATTGTCGTTTGACAGCTCTGTGAAGCTGTCAGACAGTGACATTCTCCATAGTTTGATGAGGTCTTCAAGACCTCATCAAACCTCTTTCTTTTGCAGAAATGAGATGGTTGTTGCATTGGAGAATGCAACGGCCATCTGTCATCTCTGCCGCGGAGGTGCGAGACTCTCCGCATACACACCGACTGAAGCCTGCAGGAAGAAACAAAGGTAAGTATGCTTTTTTAACACCTTCCACTTACCTCAGATACTCACCTCTCCACACTTGCACCCATCACTCACCTCCACAGCACACCTTTGGACCCCTCCGACCTCCGCAGACCCAGTACTCGCCTCGGTGACCCTGGTGGGGTTTGGAGCCTTCGGGAAGCCCGCACTTGTGAGGGCAAAATGGTGATAAGCCTATTTTCTGCCTGTTAACAGGCAGTTAAGTGGCTGTAATCCCTTCCCGCCTCCAAGGAGACGGGACCCGGCGTGAGACGGCTACCCGCCTCCTGACAAGATGGCACAAAAGTGTCTGAAACGAGAAGGGAAAATGCACCATGGTTACAGTCACAGAGGATGTCATTTGTGACAATTGATTAGGGCTGTTTCATTATTGTGGCTGGGCGGAAACCTGATTGGAGATTTAAACGTGCAGTGGGAGAAAGATGGGCATGGATTTGGGAGGTGACATGTTCTATCTGAGGTTATAATTCTCAATGAAAAGAACTGGATCCTGTAAAGTTGTATTGAAGTTTTATTTTCATATTTAAAACATCTGTAATCATTCCAAGAGACATTATTTTTGATTTGAGAGGCAGAATTATAGTAAGCTCTAAAAAAATGACAGAAAATGCAGCAAATGAAGCATTAAAATCACATTTTTTTAGGGGTTGGCATCGCCTCAAACCTTATTAGAAAATAACTTTCCTGCCTTCAGGACTCACATTCTCTTTCAATCATTTCTAAATTCACCATTTCGGCAAATTGTACTTTTCAGGAATTACAACCAGCTATCTGTATTTAATGTATTAAAAATCTTATGTCTGCAGGCACTTCCTGTCAACAGAACTTACTTCCTGTTGTCACACTTTTGTGTCAACTTTGCCCATAGAAATTCCAATGGGCCAGTAATTCCTGTCCCAATGCGTGAGTACGGACGGGGTACACACGCGTGGGCCCGGAGGAATTGCCGGTTTTCAGCATGCACAGCGCATGCGGGGAAAACCGGCATTTCCTCTCCTCTGACCCAAGGGGTTAAGAGGTGGAACGCGTACGACGTATCAGGCAGCGCGTGCGCGCTGAACTTCCCTTTTTTTTATTAGAGTTGCCCGTGGGGAAAAGACTCCGGTTTTTACGCGTGGAAAAAGCAGCCGTAAGTACTTACTTTTAACAGGTAAGTGGTCTATTAAGTTAAATTAGAAATTTTTTCCACAGGTTCTTTTTTTTTGAAGACTTTACAGTAAGGTAAGTGTATTTTTAGCCCCGATTTTTTTATATAATAATTTTTTTCCAAATTTAAAATTATTGTTTAAAATAGTTTTTTTACAGTTATTTATAGTTTATTTAAGTAGTGCAATGTTTTTTTTTAATTTTCTTTCAAGTTTAAGTAGTGTTTTGGGGCCAGGAGTTTGACAGTTCTTACTATCAAACTCATGAATGAACTTTTGCAACCTCCCATTGGTTGCCCAGTGCTCACGTGATCCCAGCCGGCTCATCGCACTAAGTACGCCGCTGGGTCACGCACGCACAGCGCGGCAGGACCTGAAGCGGGCCAGTGACAGGAAATGCAATGCGGGCCAGGATTGAAATGTCAGCGCGCCGGGTAAGTGCACATCGGGGGCTTGCCGCGCGTGCAAGCCCCCGAACCTAATTTCTGGCCCAATGTTTGCATTTATAATAAAATCTGCCTATGTAAGCTTGTCAAACTATCCTGCCATTGGTGGCACTGCAGTTCTGCATCTTCTGGCTCTTCGGCCTGCACCGCAGAGAAACTTCTATGCTCCTTGTCCCATTCCCCAGTCTCCCTCTCTTCCCCCACCATTCCTGACTCCCTTCTCCGCCCACCGCCCGCACCCACCCAAACTGTTTGCGAAACACCAGCTGGACCTGGTGATGTCAGGGAGCGGGGGTGCTACAACGGCAGGAAATTTAAAGCGCAAAGATCTCCCGGGCTGCTAGCAGCAGTGCCCAGGAGATTAATGTCCCACTCCAGGAGACTCCTGCACAGTCCTTTTAGACAAGTGCTTTGAGATGTCCTATGGTCAAGAAAGGTGCTATAGAAATGCAAGTTCATTCTTTCTTGTTGGTGAACATAGAGTCATAGAGATAGAGTTATACAGCACAGAAAGAGGCCCTTCAGCCCATCGCGTCCGTGCCGGCCATCAAGCCCTGTCTATTCTAATCCCATTTCCCAGCACTTGTTCAATAGCCTTGTATGCTATGGCGTTTCAAGTGCTCATCTAAATGCTCCTTGAATGTTGTGAGGGTTCCTGCCTCTACCACCCTTTCAGGCAGTGAGTTCCAGATTCCAACCACCCTCTGGATGAAAAAGTTTTTCCTCAAATCCTCTCTAAACCTCCTGCCCCTTACCTTGAAACTATGCCGCCTGGTTATTGACCCCTCTACTAAGGGGAAAAGTTCCTTTCTATCTACCCTATCTATGCCCCTCATAATTTTGTACATCTCAATCAGGTCCCCCCTCAGCCTACCCTGCTCTAAGGAAAACAACCCCAGCCTGTCCAGTCTCTCTTCATAGCTGAAGCGCTCCAGCCCAGGTAACATCCTGGTGAATCTCCTCTGCACCCTCTCCAATGCAATCACATCCTTCCTATAGTGTGGTGACCAGAACTGCACACAGTATTCCAGCTGTGGCCTAACTAGCGTTTTGTACAGCTCCATCATAACCTCCCTGCTCTTATATTCTATGCCTCGGCTAATGAAGGCAAGTATCCCATATGCCTTTTTATCCACCTTATCTACCTGTCCTGCTGCCTTCAGGGATCTATGTACATGCACACCAAAGTCCCTCTGATCCTCTGTCCTTCCTAGGGTCCTACCATTCATTCTGTATTCCCTTGCCTTGTTAGTCCTCCCAAAATGCATCACCTCACACTTTTTAGGGTTAAATTTCATTTGCCACTGTTCTGCCCATCTAACCAACCCGTCTATATTGTCCTGTAGCCTGAGGCTTCCCTCCTCACTATTTACCACTCCACCGATTTTCGTGTCATCTGCAAACTTACTGATCATACCTCCTACATTCATATCTAAATCATTAATGTACACTACAAACAGCAAAGGACCCAGCACCGATCCCTGCGGTACACTACTGGACACAGGCTTCCAGTCACAAAAACAGCCTTTGACCATCACCCTCTGCCTCCTGCCACTAAGCCAATTTTGGATCCAATGTGCCAAATTGCCCTGGATCCCATGGGCTCTTACCTTCTTGACCAATCTCCCATGCGGGACTTTGTCACAAGCCTTACTGAAGTCCATGTAGACTACATCAACTGCACTACCCTCATCTACACACCTAGTCACCCCCTCGAAAAATTCAATCAAATTGGTTAGACATGATCTCCCCCTGACAAAGCCATGCTGACTATCCTTGATTAATCCTTGCTTCTCCAAGTGGAGACTAATTCTGTCCGTCAGAATTTTTTCCAATAATTTCCCTACCACTGATGTTAGACTCACTGGCCTGTAATTCCCTGGTTTATTCCTACTACCCTTCTTGAATAATGGTACAACGTTAGCTGTTCTCCAGTCTTCTGGCACCTCCCCTGTGGCCAGAGAGGTTCTGAAAATTTGTGTCATCCAGCTGCACCTGGCAGAATGATTTAAGCATTTCCCCAGTGTCCAGTGTGCTTGTGCCCGGTCATTGCAGTGGAACAGGTGGCAGCACAAGATCCAGTTCCACCTCTACCCCATGATGACCCAAGTGCAGTCCCTGCATCTTTCACAGGCTGTATTGCTTCACCCCCACCCCCACCCCATGCTGATCCATGTGCGGTCCTTGCATTTGGGACAGGCTGCATTGCTCCACCATAACCCATGTGCAGTCCCTGCATCTTTCTCAGGCTTCACTGCTCTACCCCGACACCATGAGGAACCATGTGCAGTCCTTGCACTTGGGACAGGCTACATTGCTCCACCATAACCCATGTGCAGTCCCTGTATCTTTCTCAGGCTTCATAGAAACATAGAAGATAGGAGCAGGAGTAGGCTATTCGGCCCATTGAGACTGCTCCGCCATTCAATGAGATCATAGCTGATCATCCAAACTCAGTACCCTGTCCCTGCCTTCTCCCCATATCCCTTTAGCCTTAAGAAATATATCTAAATCCTTCTTGAATATATTTAATGAATTGGCCTCAACTGCCTTCTGTGGTAGAGAATTCCACAGGTTCACCACTCTCTGGGTGAAGAAATTCCTCCTCATCTCAGTCCTAAATGGCTTACCCCTTATCCTTAGACTGCGACCCCTGGTTCTGGACTCCCCCGCCATCGGGAACATCCTTCGTGCATCTAGTCTGTCTAGTCCTGTTAGAATTTTATAAGTTTCAATGAGATCCCCTCTCATTCTTCTAAACTCCAGCGAGTATAAGCCCAATCAACCCAATCTTTCCTCATACGTCATTCCTGCCATCCCAGGTATCAGTCTGGTGATTCTTCGCTGCACTCCCTCCATGGCAAGAACATCCTTCCTCAGATAAGGCGACCAAAACTGCACACAATACTCAAGGTGTGGTCTCACCAAGGCCCTGTACAACTGCAGCAAGACATCCTTGTTCCTGTACTCGAACCCTCTCGTTATGAAGGCCAACATACCATTTGCCTTCTTAACCATCTGCTGCACCTGCATGCTTACCTTCAGCGACTGGTGCACAAGGACACCCAGGTCTCATTGCACTTCCCCTTCTCCCAATCTACTGCCGTTCCGATAATAATCTGCCTTCCTGTTTTTGCCACCAAAGTGGATAACCTTGCATTTATCCACATTATACTGCATCTGCCATGCTTCTGCCCAATCACCCATCCTGTCCAAATCATCCTGGAGTTTCTCGGCATCCTCCTCACAGCACACACGCCCACCCAGCTTTGTGTCGTCTGCAAACTTGGAGATATTACATCTAGTTCCCTCGTCTAGATCATTAATATATATTGTGAACAGCTGGGGTCCTAGGACCAATCCCTGCGGTACCCCACTAGTCACTGCCTGCCACTCGGAAAAAGACCCGTTTATTCCAACTCTTTGCTTCCTGTCTGCCAACCAGTTCTCTATCCAAGTCAGTACCTTGCCCCCAATCCCATGTGCCTTAACTTTACACGCTAATCTCTTATGCGGGACCTTATCGAAAGCCTTCTGAAAGTCCAAATACACCACATCCACTGGTTCTCCCTTATCTATTCTACCAGTTACATCCTCAAAAAATTCCAGTAGTCAAGCATGATTTACCTTTTGTAAATCCATGTTGACTTTGTCGAATCCTGTCACTGTTTTCCAAGTGCTCTGCTATTACATCTTTTATAATTGGCTCTAGCATTTTCCCCACTACCGATGTCAGGCTTACCGGTCTATAATTCCCCGTTTTCTCTCTACCACCTTTTTTGAATAGTGGGGTAACATTAGCTACCCTCCAATCCATGGGAACTGTTCCAGAATCTATAGAATTTTGGAAGATGACCAGCAATGCATCTACTATTTCTAGGGCCACTTCCTTAAGTACCCTAGGATGTAGATTATCAGGCCCTGGGGATTTATCGGCCTTCAATCCTGTCAATTTCCCGAAAACCATTTCCCTACAAATGCTGATTTCATTCAGTTCCTCCCTCTCATTAGACCCTATGTTCCCTGACATCTCTGGGAGTTTATTTGTGTCCTCCTTTGTGAAGACAGAACCAAAGTATGTATTTAATTGGTCTGCTATTTCTTTGTTCCACATTATAAATTCCCCTGATTGTGACTGCAAGGGACCTACGCTTGACTTCACCAATCTTTTTCACTTCACATATCTATAGACGCTTTTACAGTCAGCTTTTATGTTCCCTGCAAGCTTACTCTCATACTCTATTTTCCTCCTCTTAATTAATCCCTTTATCCTCCTTTGCTGAATCCTTTACTGCTCCCAATCCTCAGGTTTACTGCTTTTTCTGGCCAATTTATATGTCCTCTCCTTGGATCTTCTGCTATCCCTAATTTCCCTTGTTAGCCAAGGTTGAGTCATCCTTTTTGTTTTATTTTTATGCCAAACAGGGATGAACAAATTCTGTAGTTCATCCATGCGATCTATAAATGTTTGCCATTGCCTATCCACCGTCAACCCTTTGAGTAACATTCCCCAATCAATCCTCCCCAACTCGTGCCTCATACCATCGTAATTTCCTTGATTTAAATTCAGGACCCTAGTCTCCGAGTCAACTACTTCACTCTCCATCTTAATGAAGAATTCTATCATATTATGATCGCTCCGCCCCAAAGGGACTCGCACAAGATTGCTAATTATTCGTTTCTCATTACATAATACCCAGTCTAAGATGGCCTGATCTCCAGTTGGTTTCTCAACATATTGGTCCAGGAAACCATCCCGTATACACTCCAAGAATTCCTCCTCCACAGTATTGTTACTAATTTGGTTAGCCCAATCTATATGCAGATTAAAGTCATCCATGATAACTGCTGTGCCCTTATTGCACGCATCTCTAATTTCCTGTTTAATACCATCCCCAACCTCCGCATTACTGTTTGGGGGTCTGTATACAACTCCCACTAACGTTTTCTGCCCCATGGTATTTCTCAGCTCTACCCATACAGATTCCACATCATCGGAGCTAATATGCTTCCTTACAATTGTGTTAATCTCCTCTTTAACCAGCAATGCTACCCCACCTCCTTTTCCTTTTTGCTTGTCTTTCCTGAATATTGAATACCCCTGGATGTTGAGTTCCCAGCCTTGGTCAGCCTGGAGCCAATTTTCTGTAATCCCAATCATATCATATCATATCCGTTTACATCTATTTGCACAGCTAATTCATCCACCTTATTACGAATGTTCCTCGCATTAAGACACGCTGCTCGAACCCCCCACCCCAAACTGACCCACGTGCAGTCCCTGAATCTTTGCACAACCTGCACTGCTCGACATCATGCTAGCCCATGTGCAGTCCTTGCACTTTGCAGAGCCATCATTGCTCCACCCCAGGCTGACCCATGTGCTGTCCTTGCACTTTGCACAGGTTGCATTCCTGCAGCCCACGTTGGTTGAGTGTGCGGACGCGCGGCTGCGTCAGTTCCGGGCGGTGCGCGGCCTGGGCCGGGGCGGGAGGGACGCGGAAGCGCGAGGCTCCGGGGGCGGGGGAGCGTCCATGGACCTGAGACGGCGGCGGCCGAGCAGCGGCCTGTCCCGGAGAGTCGAGGCGCTCGGCGGATAGGATCCGATCGGCCGTCGGCGAATGGAGAGCGCGGTGAGCGCGGGCGGGCCGGCCTCGGGCCTGGGCCTGGGGCTGGGGCTCCACCGCTTCCCGAACGGCTGCACCCCGCTCAGCCACCAGGTGGCCGGACACAAGTACGGGAAATCGGAGCTGGGTGAGTGCGGCGCCGGGCCCGGGCCTCCTGCTCGGCAACTGGGGGGCGGCTCCTGTGGGCGGGCAGGGCGCCGGGGCTGGGCTCACCGGGGACATCAAACCGCCCCCGTCCCTCACATCCCCATCCCGACTGTCACTGCCTCCCGCCCGACTCCCCCGCCCCCCCCAGTCTGACCCCCCCCAGTCTGACCCCCCCGCCCCCCCCAGTCTGACCCCCCCGTCTGACCCCCCCCGCCCCCCCCAGTCTGACCCCCCCGCCCCCCCCCCCCAGTCTGACCCCCCCGCCCCCCCCCAGTCTGACCCCCCCGCCCCCCCCCAGTCTGACCCCCCCGCCCCCCCCAGTCTGACCCCCCCGCCCCCCCCCAGTCTGACCCCCCCGCCCCCCCCCAGTCTGACCCCCCCGCCCCCCCCCAGTCTGACCCCCCCGCCCCCCCCCAGTCTGACCCCCCCGCGCCCCCCCAGTCTGACCCCCCCGCCCCCCCCCAGTCTGACCCCCCCGCCCCCCCCCAGTCTGACCCCCCCGCCCCCCCCCAGTCTGACCCCCCCCGCCCCCCCCCAGTCTGACCCCCCCGCCCCCCCCCCAGTCTGACCCCCCCGCCCCCCCCCAGTCTGACCCCCCCGCCCCCCCCCAGTCTGACCCCCCCGCCCCCCCCCAGTCTGACCCCCCCGCCCCCCCCCAGTCTGACCCCCCCGCCCCCCCCCAGTCTGACCCCCCCGCCCCCCCCCAGTCTGACCCCCCCGCCCCCCCCCCAGTCTGACCCCCCCGCCCCCCCCCAGTCTGACCCCCCCGCCCCCCCCCAGTCTGACCCCCCCGCCCCCCCCCAGTCTGACCCCCCCGCCCCCCCCCAGTCTGACCCCCCCGCCCCCCCCCAGTCTGACCCCCCCGCCCCCCCCCAGTCTGACCCCCCCGCCCCCCCCCAGTCTGACCCCCCCGCCCCCCCCCAGTCTGACCCCCCCGCCCCCCCCCAGTCTGACCCCCCCGCCCCCCCCCAGTCTGACCCCCCCGCCCCCCCCCAGTCTGACCCCCCCGCCCCCCCCCAGTCTGACCCCCCCGCCCCCCCCCAGTCTGACCCCCCCGCCCCCCCCCAGTCTGACCCCCCCGCCCCCCCCAGTCTGACCCCCCCGCCCCCCCCAGTCTGACCCCCCCGCCCCCCCCCAGTCTGACCCCCCCGCCCCCCCCCAGTCTGACCCCCCCGCCCCCCCCAGTCTGACCCCCCCGCCCCCCCCAGTCTGACCCCCCCGCCCCCCCCAGTCTGACCCCCCCGCCCCCCCCAGTCTGACCCCCCCGCCCCCCCCAGTCTGACCCCCCCGCCCCCCCCAGTCTGACCCCCCCGCCCCCCCCAGTCTGACCCCCCCGCCCCCCCCAGTCTGACCCCCCCGCCCCCCCCAGTCTGACCCCCCCGCCCCCCCCAGTCTGACCCCCCCGCCCCCCCCCAGTCTGACCCCCCCGCCCCCCCCCAGTCTGACCCCCCCGCCCCCCCCAGTCTGCCCCCCCCGCCCCCCCCCAGTCTGACCCCCCCGCCCCCCCCCCCAGTCTGACCCCCCCGCCCCCCCCCCAGTCTGACCCCCCCGCCCCCCCCCCAGTCTGACCCCCCCGCCCCCCCCAGTCTGACCCCCCCGCCCCCCCCAGTCTGACCCCCCCGCCCCCCCCAGTCTGACCCCCCCGCCCCCCCCAGTCTGACCCCCCCGCCCCCCCCCAGTCTGACCCCCCCGCCCCCCCCCAGTCTGACCCCCCCGCCCCCCCCCAGTCTGACCCCCCCGCCCCCCCCCAGTCTGACCCCCCCGCCCCCCCCCAGTCTGACCCCCCCGCCCCCCCCCAGTCTGACCCCCCCGCCCCCCCCCCAGTCTGGCCCCCCCCGTCTGCCCCCCCTCCGCCCCGCCCGCCCCCTCCCCTTCGCCCCCCGCCCCCCTCCGTCCGGCCCCCCCCGCCCCCTCCGGTCTGTCTCTTCCCCCCCCCCCCACCCCACCCCACCCAGCCCCCCGGTCTGTTGTGCCCCCCCCACACCGTCGGTTGTCCCCACCCACCCACTTCCCTTCCCCCGTCGGCCTCCAGCCACTCCCGTCGGCCTCATCCCGTCGGCCCCCCTCCTACCTTCACGTAGGTCCACCTCTCCCTCGCCAATCCCCCGCCTCCATCCGCCTCTCTTTTTCCCCCCTCCACCCCCCCCCCCTCAAGTCGACGTAGCGAGAATCTTGGATTTTCCGACGTGCAGTGGAGATCAGTGCAGTTTATTGGGAATTCCAAGGCACGAGCTGCGGTGATGCCAACAAGATGTCTAAGCAGCCAGTCAGATTGCAGAATACTTACACCGGGAACGAGGAAGTGAAGATGCTCCTTTTTATTCTGACATTTTAAAACTCTTATAGAGAGCAAAACAAAGATTGGGGCTCTCGCATGGGGAAAATGTAACACTGAAGTAAATATGAACAAACTTTAAAAAAAATAGAATTGTTTTTAATGTTTTTCAAAAATTGTAATTTTATCATAATGGAGAAATTTGACACTCCGCAAAATTAAAATTAGTTTTTCAGAGCCATAATGTTTGTTTAGCAGGCAACACGCTGTTAAAACCCCAGTTACACCTAATCCAACAAGACCTAACATTTGATGGGATATTAATACGATATTACCACAGAAAAGGAAAAGCCCATGTTTTTCAGTTTCCGTGATTGCACTGATTGCTGAGTTTGGGGTGAGGGGTTTGGCAGCCACAGTGCAACCAGAATCGGAGCAGTGAATGACTGACCGCCACTCCAGGACTTCTGAGTTAGGATGTGCAAGCACTAAATCCTGAACTTGCGGTCAGCTTCAAAGGGGTAATAATGGCAAACGCTGTTAGTTCGCTGTTATTACCCACTGCAATTTCCGGGCCATTACAAAGATATATTGCCCAAATATTCAGCCAAATTTTAATTGGAGCGACATACAATCATTAAAAATGGTGACAATTTTGGGGCCTGCTTGGAGGGATTAAATTCCCATTTTATGTTCACAGCAAATATGAAGCAGACGTGTGCAGGCATTGTTAATCAGAAACTGTCTCTAACCTGTTGTAAAATGTAACCTTCATTTATGTTAATCAACTGTTACTGTTTGTCTCCTAAAATGTTAGCTGGATTTCATCTGAATTTGCTTCACTGGGTTTTGAGTGCTTTGTTCTAAAAGGCAAATTTTAAAACTCTTCAAATTTCTCCAATGTACACTGAATAAAGTGATGAACCCCAGGGTATATGAGGCAATAAACTGCTTATTTTCTGCTTTGATGAATTTTAGTGCTGAACAAGATAAGGCATGTGCACAGGGGAAAGGAGCTCCCACTCACACACAAGCACACTTGTTTTTTACATTCAGTGTCAGCGTTGAGGTCAAGTACAGCACAGCCAGTTCTAGGCTGCTTTTATATTGGTTCTGTGCCATACTCGTGCTGGCGGCTCCTGGCGCTCTGGCATTTCACAGCTGGCAGCACCGTGGCTATGGAACAAAGCTGCCTACATTCTGCCCCAATAATATCTTAACCCCAATCACTGAAGAACATTGTCAACCTGTGCCAGTGTCAGTTTTTCCATTTCCCACAAAGGCTATCTTTGAGGAGCTAACGGTTTTGGGAAATCGGAATGGAAGTAGGCCACTCAGCCCCTCGAGCCTATTCCGCCATGCAATGAGATCATGGCTGATCTGTATCAAATCAAAATCAAATCAAATCAACTTTTATTGTCATTGTTAGTGCACAAGTGCAGTACAACGAAATGTAGGCTTGCGGCTCCCGAGAGTGTACATTTGGATTAAGACATTTAAACATTCAACATACATTTGGCTTGTAGTATATTAACATAAACATAACCATAATAAAGTGCATTGGCAGATGTGCAGGCTTTAGAGTTTATTTGTGGAGTTCAGTAGGATGACAGCCCTGGGAAAGAAGCTGTTCCTAAATCTGGTCGTACGGGTGCGAATGCATCTGTAGCGTCTCCCAGATGGCAGGAGGGCGAACAGACTGTGGCTGGGGTGGGTAGGGTCTTTGATGATGGACCGTGACCTCCGTAGACAGCGTTTCTGGTATATGTGCTCTATGGTCGGTAGCCGGGTGCCGGTAATGCGTTGGGCAGTTTTGACTACCCGCTGCGGGGCTTTCCGGTCATAGTAGCTACAGCTGCCATACCATACTGTGATACAGTTTGTCAGGATGCTCTCTATAGTGCAGCGGTAAAAGTTAGAGGGGATCAGGGGTGACAGGTTACATCCCTTCAGCCTCCTTGGGAAATATAGGCGCTGCTGGGCCTTCTTCACCAGAGAGGAGGTATTGAGGGACCAGGAGAGGTCTTCCGTGATGTGGACTCCGTGTATCTTAACTCCATTTACCCACCTTGGTGCCGTATCCCTTAATGCTCTTGCTTAACAAAAGTCTATCAGTCTCTGTTTTGTGCTGAAAACATGCACCCACCTGGAACTGGGTAGCTCACTGAATCAATCTAGGTAGCATTGTTGCAGTTAGAACAGTCTGTTTGCACAGGATTTGGTTCAAGGAGTGAAAGTGCAGTGTTGTAAGTGCAGTGCTACCTAATTTCCCTTCCCCGCTTTAGAATGGGGGGAAAGGAAACTAAAGCATCTTTGCTTTTGCATGTAAGCCTGCAAGCCATATACAGTGGCCTTTTGGCAAATTACTGCTTAAAAAAAAAAGTGATCATTCAAATATCAAATCTACAAAGAAGCTTTGAAGTGTGTTCATTGTACAATGAATCCAAAATAAACCTTCAGTCTATTGTGGGTTCTTTGAGCCTAGTCACAAACCCTTTGTGATCTAAAGCAGTTTTAATTACTCTGTTTGAGACAACCATTTTAATGCCATAGAATCCATGATTAAGGAATGTCATTTGGTGTGAGATCACATCCTATGGAACATTCTGTGATTTGCTACTCAAGTACCAAATTCTTGCATTAAATATCCCAGAAGCAGAAAAAATGCTGGTTCCTGAACAATGACAAACCACTTGTCCTATCTGATATCCACCCTTGAAAGTGATGTGTTTTGCCACTTCTGATATCTAGTCACATGTAGGTGTGTGCTTCTCTTGCCTGTTCTACCTTCTCCACCCTTCCACAAGAATTCTACATTTAGGAAGTATATTCCAGCTATGTATCCCATTCGCTACTTTGGGGATTGTCAGCCTCAGTACTGCTTAAATGCACGTAGAACTATAGAAATTTACAGCACAGAAGAAGGCCACTTGGCCCATCATATCCGTGCCAGTTCTGTATTTAAACAATTAAAAACTCATCCCGCTGCCTCATGCTCTCCCCATAGCCCTTATCTTCCTCTGCTTCACATGTTTACTCTTTTAAAAGATGCAATGGTCTCTGCCTCAACTACTCCCTTCGGCAAGAATTCCATGCTCCACAGCACTCGGTGTAAAGTAATTTCTCCTATCCCCTCTCCTCATTCACTCAGTGATAGTTTTGAATTTATGACTCCTCATTACTGACTTCCCAACCAGAAGAAATGATCTTTCCCTATTCACCAAATTTAAACTTAATGAGAAGTAACCTACCACAGAGCTTCCTTTGCTTTTAGGATCTGGTGTCTTTTTTTCTTCTGTTGCTTGATTCCCAACTTTACTGCTGTTTCCTACGTCGCGAATATGCAATCTCTGGAGAATACAAGCAACCACTACACCAGCAAAGACATGCCATCTTGACCAACGTACCACCAACCCATCTCTGCTCTCGAAGGCCATTTTGAACCGTCGCTGAAGCCCTTCAGCGATGATCTCTCAGTCTTGATTATCGATGGTGAAATTCTTGGGAAAAGCGCAACATACCAGATGGATTCCTTTATAGAGGACCCCACAATACAACTTGAAGGATCAAACCTTTCTCGCAAACAGTGGACAACCATCAACCACTTCAGAACCGGTCATGGTAGATGCTGCCACCTTCTCCATAGATAGAAGATTAAAGCAGCCCCATCATGCGACTGCGGGAGCTCCAAATCGGACCTTGGAGCGCATCATTGAACACTGCCTTCAGAGGAAATTCGCAGGCAGCCTATAAGATATTCACACTTAGACTGGAAGCTTTGGCCTGGATATCTGACTTAGACATTGATATTTAATTCGTTTTTTGCTACTACAGGTAGACTATCCTTTATCCGAAAACCTCGGGACCAGCCGTGTTTCGGTTTTATGAGAATTTCGGATTTCGGAAGGTGGGTCGGCGGGGGTCCGCGGGGGGGTTGGCGGGGGGTTGTGCGCACGACCCCCTGCCGACCCCCCCGCGGACCCCCGCCGGCCCCGACCCCCGCCGGCCCCAAACCCCCCGCCGACCCCGACCCCCGCCGACTTGGGGTCGGCGGGGGGTCGTGCGCACGACTTACGCTGACGCTCAGTGTAAGTCGGCGGGGGTCGGGGCCGGGGGGGGTCCACGGGGGGTCGTGCGCACGACTTACGCTGAACGAAAAAACCTTCGGTTTTTAGAGGGTTTCAGTTTTCGGAAGTTCGGATAAAGGGTAGTCTATACTATATGAAAGAAGAGACTGCTGTTTCAGAAAGTGTGCATGAGTTATAAACTGGGAGGTTATTTTGAGCTGGAACCATTTTTTAAATAGGATCTTTCACTTCCCCAATCAGGAGGAGCAATTCTTTTTAAAGCAGGGAAGTAGGTTTGATCACTGTTATAGGTGATTTCACTTTTAGCTTTTTACTGAGTGAAAGAAAGAACAAGCTTGCATTTATAATAGTGCCTTTCGCATCCTCGGGATGCCCCGAAAAGGTTTGCGGCCATTGAATTACTTTTCATAGCTGCAGTCACTGTTATTGCGTAAGCAGCCAATTTGTGTACAGCAAGGTCCCACAAATGGCGTGATGATCTGTTTTTGCTGGTGCTAGTTGAAGGAGGAATGTCGGTTAAGGTACCAGAAGTTCCTGCTCTTAACGTCCACCTGAACAGGCAGGCGTAGCCTCGATTTAATCTATCAAGTGGAAGACTGCACTTCTGGCAATTCAGCACTCCCTCACTACTGAAGTGGTATCAGCTTAGTGCTGACCGGAGCTTGAATCCACAACTAATTCATACAATTACATAGAATATACAGGCCATTCGGCCCAACTAGCCTGTGCTGGTGTGTTTATACTCCACACGAGTCTCCTCCCCTTCCATCTACCTCATCTCAGCCTTTCAGCATATCTCGTGTACTCGTCTTGTTTCCTTTTGAAAGCATCTAAGCTATTTGCCTCAACCACTTCCTGTGGTCGCGAGTTCCACATTCTAACCACTCTGAGTAAAGACATTTCTCTTTATTTCCCTATTGGATTTATTGCTAACTATCTTGTAGTTAAGGCCATGAGTTTTGGATTCTCCCACAAGTGGAAACATTCTCTCCACATCTACCCTGTACAATCCATTCATAAGGAAGACCTCTCTCAGATCACCTTTTCTTAAAAAAAAATGCTCCAACTGCTTCAATCTTTCCCAATAGCTGTAATCTCTCAGTTCTGGTACCATTTTATCTTTAGGTTATTATTTTCCTAATAACAGCTGTTTCTACCCTCTTCCTTTCCAAGTTCCTTTTCAGCCGATTCAAGTGCTACCGACTGAGCCAAGCTGATGCTGGGTCACTAACGGACAATGCTACTTGGGAGTTTTGCCTACCAACAGATGTTCGCTGGTGAAATGGCCAATTTTGGTGCCTTATCTATGGTTGTATGATTAACTGGTCCCTTGCATTTCTCAAGTGTAGACAGTCAGACCTTTGTGTACTAGTGAAAAAGGATACGGCGTTTCATACTACAGGAAACTTTTTTTTATCCGGCACTGACTGGACCGACGTGGTGCCGGTTCATCAAAAATTCCGGATAACCGAAAGCTATAGTAAAAGATACGGAGAGCTGAGAGCTCCGTATAAAGCAACAAACCCTGTTGCTTAGCAACAGGTGCAGAAAAATGGCCACAAGTTCCAAGCGTCTCTGTAGCTTAGCAACAGCTGCAGCCACACCCTTGCACAGCAACAGATCGAGGAAGGCAAGTACAATATGAAGTAAAACTTACCTGAACCTACTCCTGAATTTTGCTGGTTAACCGAGATTTCCGGTTATTTAGGTGCTGGTAAATCAAAAGTTTCCTGTAGTATTTAACTGAAAAGAGAAAAAGTGAGACTTTTGATTTCTCAATTTTTATTAAAAGAATGTCCTGGCATTAATAAAGGTATTATACTTTTTTTTAAATGTTCAAATGTATTTGCTGAGTGATGTTGCCTTTATCTGCTCTTTTCTGATCAGGGTTATTGGGATTTTTGACGTCTTCTACTAACTAGCCACCACGGCCTAATGTTCATAGGATGAAGTTGATTTTTTTTTTTAAGCAGTTTGGCTTTGAAATAAAGTTGTATATGAAAGACAGTAGTGCTGGAATCATAATTTTCATAGGTATTTTGTTCTTTTTCTAGGTATGTTGCAGCATCCAGATGGCGCGGTCTTAAAGCAGTTGCAACCTCCTCCTCGTGGGCCCAGGGAGAAGAGTTTCTACAACATGGTAATTGCTGTTTCGATAGAACGTTGTATAAGGTGAAATTGGCCTTCAGTACTACTGCATTGGACCTAACTTAGAGCTGAAATCTGTGTATGCTGGTGCTATGCACTCTGGGGTGGCAGACGTGACATACGGTTTTCTGTGTGACTATCATACCTCAGTTGGACTGGGACACCTGAGGAATATTGAGCAAATGTAATACATATTGGAGAGTAAGTCCACCTATGCTGCTATCATGAGGCTCCTTGATACAGGCTTAAAATGGCTTTGGCAAAAATATGGGAGCAGATCATCTGTCCACTTGTTTGTGAAATGGGAAGTTTTTTTTGGTGGGGACAAAGGAAGAAAAAAATCCAGTCCTCCCCCAACCCCCAGTCGGAATATTGGGAGGGCCTGACAAATGTTGGTAACATTGGGTAGGGAGGTGTGAAGAGAGGGGGGAAACTCATGTAAACAATTGTGATCAAATTAAATCTGTATCAAATTAAATGGTATCCTAGAGGGGTTTAGAGTAGTAATGAGCTGAAATTAATTAGTCTGGAATTGAAAGCAGTTTCTATGGGTTATTAACCCAGCAATAGATTTGTTGTGTTCCTAATGCTATAACATCGTGTGCATTTCTTGGCAGTGTTCCAGTTGTTTACAACCCACGTTTGTTGGGTTTCTTTAGCTTAGAGATACTGAACAGAAAAGTTAGTTTCTCCAGCACTGGTGGTTAATTCATATCTTAATTATTTTAGTTTTTGGGCCTTGATCAAAACAATCAGTACACAGTACACTCCCCTAGTCTCTGATTCCCAGCTCTGTTTTTGTTGTATTGTGCGAAAGACTTGTTAAAAACTTCTTTTAAAGTGAATGCTTCTTGCTACTTTGGTGAGATTATTCAACTGCGTTTCATTAGCTGATAGAATTATAGAATAGTACAGCACAGAAGGAGGCCATTCGGCCCATCGAGTCTACCGGCTCGTTCAAAGAGCAATCCAGTTAGTCCCACTCCCCCGCACATTCCCCATATCCCTGCAATTTTTTCTCCTTCAAGTATTTATCCAATTCCTTTTGAAAGCTACTATTGAATCTGTATCCACCAACCTATCAGGCAGTGCATTCCAAATCCTAACCACTCGTTGCATAAAAAAGTTTTTCCTCCTGTCGCCTCTGGTTCTTTTGCCAATCACTTTAAATCTGTGCCCTCTGGTTATCGACCCTTCAGCCATTGGAAACAGTTTCTCTGTATTTACTCTACCTAAACCCTTCATGATTTTAAATACTTCTTTCAAATCTCCTCTTAGCCTTCTCTGCTCTAAGGAGAGCAACCCCAGCTTCTCCAGTCTATTCACGTAACTGTAATCCCTCATCCCTGGATCCATTCTAGTAAATCTTTTCTGCACCCTCTCCAAAACATTCAAGTCCTTCCTAAAGTGTGGTGCCCAGAATACTCCAGCTGGGGCCGAAATAGTGTTTTATATAGGTTTAGCATAACTTCCTGGCTATTGTACTATATGCCTGTATTCATAATGCCCAGGATCCCATAAACTCCCATATGCGGAGGTACTGGCCATAATCTTCCAATCCTCCTTGGATACGGGGATGGTGCCAGAGGACTGGAGAATTGCAAATGTTACACCCTTGTTCAAAAAAGGGTGTAAAGATAAACCCAGCGACTGCAGGCCAGTCAGTTTAACCTCGGTAGTGAGGAAGCTTTTAGAAACGATAATCCAGGACAAAATTAGCAGTCACTTGGACAAGTGTGGATTAATGAAGGAAAGCCAGCACGGATTTGTTAATGGCAAATCGTGTTTAACTAACTTGATTGAGCTTTTTGATGAGGTAACAGAGAGGGTAATTGAGGGTAATGCAGTTGATGTGACGTACATGGATTTCCAAAAGGTGTTTGATAAAGTGCCACATAATAGGCTTGCCAGCAAAGTTGAAGCCCATGGAATAAAAGGGACAGTGGCAGCATGGATACGAAATTGGCTAAGTGACCGGAAACAGCGAGTAGTGGTGAACGGTTGTTTATCGGACTGGAGGAAGGTATACAGTGGTGCTCCCCAGGGGTCGGTACTAGGACGACTGCTTTTCTTGATATATATTAATGATTTGGACGTGGATGTACAGGGCTCAATTTCAAAATTTGCAGGAGACAAAACTTGGAAGTATAGTGAACAGTGAGGAGGATAGTGATAGACTTCAAGAGGACATAGACAGGCTGGTGGAATGAGCGGACACATAGCAGATGAAATTTGATGCAGAAAAGTGTGAAGTGATACATTTTGGTAGGAAGAATGAGGAGAGGCAACAGAAACTAAAGGGTACAATTCTAAAGGGGGTGCAAGAACAGAGACCTGGGGGTATATGTACACAAATCATTGAAGGTGGCAGGGCAGGTTGAGAAAGAGGTTAAAAAAGCACATGGGATCCTGGGCTTCATAAATAGAGACATAGAGTACAAAAACAAGGAAGTTATGATGAACTGTTATAAAACACTGGTTCAGCCTCAACTGGAGTATTGTGTCCAATTTTGGGCACTGCACTTTAGGAAGGATGTGAAGTGCTTGGAGAGGGTGCAGAAAAGATTGACAAGAATGGGTTCCAGGGATGAGGGACTTCAGTTACGTGGATAGACTGGAGAAGCTGGGGTTGTTCTCCTTCGTGCAGAGAAGGTTGAGAGGAGATTTGATAGAAGTGTTCAAAATCATGAGGGGTCTAGACAGAGTAGATAGAGAGAAACTGGTTCTCGATCCTTCCGTCAATGGGAACAGAGGACGCAGATTTAAGGTGATTGGCAGAAGAACCAAAGGCGACATGAGGAAAATCTTTTTTACGCAGCGAGTGGTTATGATTTGGAATGCACTGCCTGAAAGGGTGGTGGAGGCAGATCCAATCATGGCTTTCAAAAGAGAATTGGATAAGTACCTGAAGGAAAAAAATTGCAGGGCTACAGGGAAAGGACGGAGGAGTGGGACTAGCTGAAGTGCTCTTGCAGAGAGCTGGCACGGGCTCGATGGGCCGAATGGCCTCCTGTGCTGTAACCATTCTATGATTCTACTTTATTAACTGCTTTGTTAACCTGTCCTTCCACCTTCAAAGATTTGTGCACAAGCACCCCAGATCTCTCTGTTCTTGCACCCCCTTTAAAATTGTACCAATTAGTTTGGATGGTCTCTTGTTCTTCCTACCGAAGTGTATCACCTCACACTTTTCTGCGTTGAATTTTATCTAATGTGTCCGCTCATTCCACCAGCCTGTCTATGTCCCCTTGAAATCTATCACTATCTTCCTCACTGTTTACTACACTTCCAAGTTTTGTGTTATCTGCAAATTTCGAAATTGTGCCCTGTACCCCCAAGTCCAAGTCATGAATGCATATCAAAAACAGCAGTGATCCTAGTACTGAAAATTGGAGAACTCCACTGTATCCCTTTCTCCAGTCCAGAAAACAGCCATTCACCACAACTCTGTTTTCTACCCCTTAGCCAATTTTGTATCCATGCTAGTGCCACTTTTATCCCATGGGCTTCAATTTTGCTAAGAAGCATAATATGTGGTACTTTATCATAAATGCCTTTTTAAGATCCACATACACATCATCAACTGCACTGCCCTCATCCACCCTCTCTGTTACCTCATCAAAAAACTCAATCAAGTTAGTTAAAAAATATTTTCCCTTAACAAATCCATGCTGACTCCTTTATTTGTCCATGCTTGTCCGAGTGGCTGTTAATTTCCTACCAGATTTTTGTTTCTAAAAGCTTCCCCACCACCGACATTAAACTGACTGGCCTGTAATTGCCAGGTTTATCCTTCTCCCCTTTTTTTGATCAAGGGTGTAACAGTTGTAATCCTCCAGTCCTTTGACACCACCCCTGTATCTAAGGAGGATTGGAAGATTGCGGCCAAGACCTCCGCAATTTCTATCCTTACTTTCCTCAGCAACCTAGGCTGCATCCCATCGGGACCGGGTGACTTATCCACTTTAAGTACTGCCAGCCTTTCTAGTACCTCTTTATTATTATCTGATCCAGTATCCCGGCAACCTCCTCGTTTACCGTAGCTTTGGCAAAGTCCTCTTCCTTGGTAAACACTGATGCAAAGTATTCATTTAGTACCTCAGCCATGCCTTCTGCCTCTACCCTTAGATCTCCATTTTGGTCCCTAATCGGCCCCACTGCTCCTCCGGCACCCCTTTTACTGTTAATATGCCTATAGAAGACCCTTGGATTCCCTTTTATGTTAGTCATTGCTATCAGGGAGGAGGAGTGTGAAATATTAGATGAAATAAACATAGTGAGAGAGAAAGTATTAAGGGGTTTAGCAGCTTTAAAAGTGGATAAATCCCCAGGCCCAGATGAAATGTATCCCAGGCTGTTAAGCGAAGCAAAAGAGGAAATAGCAGAGGCCCTGACCATCATTTTTCAATCCTCTCTGGCTTCAGGTGTGGTGCCGGAGGATTGGAGGACTGCTAATGTGGTACCTTGTTTAAAAAGGGAGAAAAGGATAGACCGAGTAATTACAGGCCAGTCAGCCTTACCTCGGTGGTGGGAAAATTATTGGAAAGAATTCTAAATGACAGGATAAATCTTCATTTAGAAAGACACAGATTAATCAAGGATAGTCAGCACGGATTTGATAAGGGAAGGTCGTGTCTGACAAACTTGATTTAATTTTTTGAGGAGGTAACAAGGAGGGTAGATGAGGGTAGTGCGTTTGATGTAGTGTATATGGACTTTAGCAAGGCTTTTGATAAGGTTCCACATGGCAGACTGGTCACGAAGTTAAAAGCCCATGGGATCCAGGGCAAAGTGTCAAGTTGGATTCAAAACTGGCTCGGAGGCAGGAAGCAGAGGGTAATGGTTGATGGGTGTTTTTGTGACTGGAAGGCTGTTTCCAGTGGGGTTCCGCAGGGCTCAGTACTAGGTCCTTTGCTTTTTGTGGTATATATCAATGATTTAGACTTGAATATAGGGGGTATGATTAGGAAGTTTGCAGATGATACTAAAATCGGCTGTGTGGTTGATACTGAAGAAGGAAGCTGTAGACTGCAGGAAGATATCAATAAATTGGTCAGGTGGGCAGAACAGTGGCAAATGGAATTCAATCCGGAGAAGTGTGAGATAATGCATTTGGGGCGGGCTAACAAAGAAAGGGAATACACATTAAATGGTAGGACACTGAGTAGTGTAGAGGGCCAAAGGGACCTTGGAGTGCATGTCCACAGATCCCTGAAGGTAGCAGGCCAGGTAGATAAGGTGGTTAAGAAGGCATACGGAATGCTTGCCTTTATTAGCCGTGGCATAGAATACAAGAGCAGGGGGGGTTATGCTTCAACTGTATAAAACACTGGTTAGGCCTCAGCTAGAGTACTGCGTGCAGTTCTGGTCACCACATTACAGGAAAGATATGATTGCACTAGAGAAAGTACAGAGGAGATTTACAAGGATGTTGCCGGGAGTAGAGAATCTTAGCTATGAGGAAAGACTGGATAGGCTGGGTTTGTTTTCCTTGGAACAGAGGAGGCTGAGGGGAGACCTTATTGAGCAGTATAAAATTATGAGGGGCCTAGATAAAGTGGATAGAAAGGAACTATGTCCCTTAGCAGAGGGGTCAAGAACCAGGGAGCACAGATTTAAAGTAATTGGTGGAAGGTTTAGAGGGGATTTGAGAGGAAATTTCTTCACTCAGAGGGTTGTGGGGGTCTGGAACTCACTGCCTGAAAGGGTGGTAGAGGCAGAAACCCTAACCACATTTAAAAAGCACTTGGATGTGCACTTGGGATGCTGTAACCTGCAGGGCAACATAGAAACATAGAAGATAGGAGCAGGAGTAGGCCATTCGGCCCCTCGAGCCTGCTCCGCCATTCAATGCGATCATGGCTGATCATCCAATTTCAGTACCTGGTCCCTGCTTTCTCCCCATACCCCTGGATCCCTTTAGCCTTAAGAAATATATCCAACTCCTTCTTGAATATATTTAATGAATTGGCTTCTACTGCTTTCTGTGGTAGAGAATTCCACAGGTTCATCACTCTCTGGGTGAAGAAATTCCTCCTCATTTCTGTCCTAAATGGCCTACCCCCTTATCCTTCGACTGTGACCCCTGGTTCTGGACTCCCCGACCATTGGGAACACCCTTCCTGCATCTAGTCTGTCCAGTCCTGTCAGAATTTTATAAGTTTCAATGAGATCCCCTCTCATTCTTCTAAACTCCAGCGAGTACAAGCCCAATCGTCCCAATCTCTTCCTCATACGTCATTCCTGCCATCCCAGGTATCAGCCTGGTGAATCTTCGCTGAACTCCTTCCATGGCAAGAACATCCTTCCTGAGATAAGGCAACCAAAACAGCACACAATACTCAAGATGTGGTCTCACCAAGGCCCTGTACAACTGCAGCAAGATATCCTTGTTCCTGTACCCAAACCCTCTCGCTGCGAAGGCCAACATACCATTTGCCTTCTTAACCGCCTGCTGCACCTGCATGCTTACCTTCCGCGACTGGTGCACAAGGACACCCAGGTCTCGTTGCACTTCTCCTTCTCCCAATCTATTGCCATTCAGATAATAATCTGCCTTCCTGTTTTTGCCACCAAAGTGGATAACCTCACATTTATCCACGTTATATTGCATCTGCCATGCTTTTGCCCAATCATCAACCTGTCCAAATCATCCTGGCGTTTCTCGGCATCCTCCTCACAGCACACACGCCCACCCAGCTTTGTGTCGTCTGCAAATTTGGAGATATTACATCTAGTTCCCTTGTCTAGATTATTAATATATATTGTAAATAGCTGGGGTCCAAGGACCGATGCCTGCGGTACCCCACTAGTCACTGCCTGCCACTCGGAAAAAGACCCGTTTATTCCAACTCTTTGCTTTCTGTCCACCAACCAGTTCTCTATCCAAGTCAATACCTTGCCCCCAATCCCATGTGCCTTAACTTTACACGCTAATCTCTTATGTGGGACCTTGTCAAAAGCCTTCTGAAAGTCCAAATACACCACATCCACTGGTTCTCCCTTATCTATTTTACCAGTTACATCCTCAAAAAATTCCAGTAGATTAGTCGAGCATGATTTACCTTTTGCAAATCCATGTTGACTTTGTCCGATCCTGTCACTGTTTTCCAAGTGCTCTGCTATTACATCTTTTATAATGGACTCTAGCATACGGACCAAGAGCTGGGAAGTGGGATTAGGCTGGATAGCTCTTTGTTGGCCGGCACGAACACGATGGGCCGAAATGGCCTCCTTCCGTGCTGTAACTTTCTATGATTCTATAGCCACCAATCTATTCTCGTACTTTCTTTTTGCCCCTCTTATTTCCTTTTTCACTTCTCCGCTGTACTTTTTATATTCAGCCAAATTCTTCCTTGCATCATCAAGCTGACACCTGTCATACGCCCCCTTTTTCTGCTTCATCCTGCTCTCTAACTCCATTAATCAGGGAGATCTGGCTTTGGTTGCCCTCCCTTTTCCTCCATGTGGGAATGTACTTAGACTACCCGAACCATCTCCTCTTTAAAGACCACCCATTGCTCCATTACAATTACAAGTCTTTGACTACAATTTACCTGGGCCAGATCCCTTCTCAATTCGCTGAAATTACCCCGCCAGTTACGTATTTTTATTCTAGATTGCTCCTTCTCCTTCTCCATAACTAATCTAAATCTTACTTTACTATGATCACTATTCCCAAGATGCTCCCCGACTGACGATCTCCACTTGACACACTTTATTCCCCAGCACTAGATCCAGCAATGGCTCTTTCCTCCTTGGACAGGAAAAATACTGATCAAGAAAATTGTCCTCAACATATTTCAGAAATTCCTCCCCTTACAGGGATAGGGTGGGATATGTGTTGGTGTAGGGGTTACGGGGATCGGGTGGGATATGTGTCGGTGCAGGCTCGATGGGCCGAAATGGCCTCTATCTGCACTGTGGGGTTTCTGTGATTTCTGTGATTTTCTGCTCTTAATGCAATCACTGCCCCATTCAATATTGGGGTAGTTAAAGTCTTCCATTATCACTACACTTACACCTCTCAGTAATTTCTTCGCGAATCTGCCCCTCTATCTCCTTCCCACTATTTGGTGGTCTATAAAATAGACCAAGTAGCGTAAAAGCTCCTTTATTGTTTCTTAACACCAACCAAATAGATTCTGTCTTTGATCCCTCAAGGACATTCTCTCTTTCTAGCACTGTATTTTCTTTAATTAAAACTGCTACCCCTCCTTTTTTTTCTTTCCCTAGCTTTCCTGAATACTTTGTACCCAGTAATATTAAGCGTCCAATCCTCCCCTTTTTTGAGCCAGGCCTCAGTTTTCGCCACTACATCATATTCCCATGTGACTATTTGTGCCTGCATCTCACCAACCCTATTAACCACACTTTGTGCATTTACACACATGCACCCAAACCTAACTTAGACCTCTTTGTATTTTCTGCGATCCCACCTAATTCTGTATTATGTCTAACGGTCTCTCCCAGTTCTCTGTGCACCTTATTTCTACTTTTTAATACTACATCTTGGTGTCCAACCCCCTGGATATTGGTCAAGTGCAACCCGTCCATCTTGAACAAGTCCTCCTGCTACAGAATTGGCCCCAATGTCCCAGGAATCTGAAGCCAGCCCTCCCTTCTGCACCATCTCTCCAGCCGCACATTAACCTGCAATATCTTCCTATTTCTACTCGCACTAGAGCGTGGCACTGGGAGTAATCCAGAGATTACTACCTTTTGAGGTCCTGCTTTTTAACTTCTTCCTGAGCTCCTTAAACTCTGCATGCAGGACCTCAACCCTCTTCCTCCCTATGTCGTTGGTTCTGACAAGGACCCCAACTTCTGTTTAATTTAATGTGTTTTATTAGTAATTCCATAAAAACTAATTTGTGTGACTGCATCACTAGTTTGTGTAAAGGGAAAATGTGCTTTTCAGCAAGAACTGCATTCTCGTGTCTGGCAGCAGAAGGGCACGTGTGTGTGTGTGTCTTCGCTTATCAAAGACGGCTTCCAAAAGCTTTATATTTCTTGTAAGGGTAAACAATAACATTATGCTGGCAGTAAGATATTGTTGGAATGCTGTCAGATCTATTTTTTCTCTCCCTCATACCCTGTTTATACCAAAAACCCTTTTTTGAAATGTTGAGTTTCTTCCCTCTGTAGTGAAACACTATTTTCTCTACAGTGGGTGGATTGACATCAAACCTATCCACTCCCCCACATTTGGGTAGGTGAGTTCATAATTGCACAGTGCCAGTAACTTTTGGCATTTCTCTTGCGCCTCAGTTGAGCGAGGTAAAGCTGGAGAATGCTATGGAGGTGGGGCTTAGCCAGCATTCACAGCGATAGTGAAGTCCCTTTATTAAAAACATTGCATTGTCTTATTTGGGGATTTTTGACCTTTTTTCCTTTACGGAAAGGAATTGGAAATGAAAGTTATTCTTAAGCGTTGTATTGTAAAACAAAGTGAATTTGCGCAGTTTAAAAAAAAATTACAGGCTGCAGGCATTTAAGTTGTCTATTAATACTAAACGGGCCAGGTTGTGGAATCCAACAGCTCGCTGTCTACTTCAAAGTTCAGATGTTGAAGGTCAATTTTTTCATCTCGAGCGCATTAAGCCACGATGGTCCCTATTGATTTTAAGGCTAGCAGGAGATGTTTTCTTTAAACATGAACCCCATGGGGTGGAGGAGAGGTAGCTGAATTTATTGACAGCTCTATTGGGGTATCATGAACTAGAGACGATTAGTATCTGACCTCGTCTCACTAAAAGTGTTTCAGTTCACCTTTGAAAGGATTGGAGAAGCGCAGGTGAGGGCACATGTGAAAGACTAGACTTCTCCTTCAGATCACAAGGGGGTCCTATTGTTACACCAGGTTACACTATCATTTAATTAGACATTGAGCAGTACGGCCACACTCCTGAATGTAACACACTCATTGCTTTCGGGAGTGACCAGCACTGTTGTGCCTCCGAGAAGACGAGAAGCAGACTCGAAGCTTGTGACGCGGGTCATCTGATTTATGAGGGGGATGCTGGGATAGGTCCAAGTCCATGTTTTCCAGTGAGACAAAGAAAGAGAAAATGCCCTCGCATCCCACAAACAGTTGGGGGGAAAATTCGGTTGGTTGGCGCCTCCCGTTAGCGCCTCCGGGGGTCGCTAGCTGGTTGCTAGGAACTTAGCGCCTGAGTGCGGTGACTTTAGCGCCGCTCGCGAAATTCACCAGTCGTTTTGCGGCGGCGCTAAACACTACTGCCACGATCTCCTGCGCCCGCAGATCGTGATGTCAGTCGAGCATGCAACGTCCCGGACTGGAAATTGAGTCGCGCCTGCTGCTAGGAACGACAGGTAATGGGGAACATTTTCAAGTCGGGAAGGGGCTGGGGGAGCGCTATTTAAAAGCGAGCGCTTCCTGCCTTTTCTTGTCGACAAACTTTTTGGTACACGCAGGTTGAGAGGGAGAGAGACATCTGGAGAGATTTACCGCTGTCGTAAGGAGTTTGGTCCTCAGCACCACTTTTGAGGTTCCTAAGCGCCGAGCTCTTTCCCTGGACCTATCCATTAGTGGTTCCAACACAATTGCTTTTGAGGTCTCTCCAGGCCGAGATTCAAGGCTGCAATGAGCAGGGTGTGGCTGGCCAGCAAGATGGCCCCTCCCCTTTAAGAAGTGGACGGCGCCAGTCTGTCTGGCTTCCATGGTAACTGACATCGCCTGAGCTTCGGTAGCGTTCTGAGGTAGCGCCTCGCTCCCTGACGTTTGCGCCTTAAGAGAGGTATGTAGTGCCTGATTTAACGCTCAACTCCCCCCCCCCCCCCCCCCCCCCCCGGGGCGATAGAGGTGAATTTTGCAGTTGGAGGCGATAATTAGCGCCGGGTGCTAAACTTTGCACCTGGCCGATATTAGCGCCCCAAATGGGCGATACCCAATTTTCCCCCCTTAGACTTTAAAGAGTAGAAAAGAGGAAAAAGAAAAAACATGAAAACGATATTAATGCCAATTGGCTGCTCTCTGCAGCCCATGTAACGGCCACTGTTTGTCTCTGCCAATCAAGTCAAGTTTTGGCACAAGGTGTACAGTTTACGACTGAGAAGCTCATATCTAGAATTTGTCCTGTTTTAGCTGCTCTGCTAAAGCACAGTGGCTATAAAAAAAAACCCATCTGCTATCCCTGACTACCTTGTAAATAACTTCAAACAGTTTTGGTTAAATGCAGTTCCTCGTGGTGTAGTTCAAATAAGTAACCTTAAATTCAATTTAAAAATTGCTTGTGCACAGTTCAGCTTTTCATCTTAATCATACCTAGAGGAGCCACATGTTGGATAAGTCTCAGTGAAATTTATAAACAGCACCCAGATGGGATGGATCTTGGGTTGCTGAGGAAAGTAAGGGTGGAGATAGCGGAGGCTCTGGCCACAATCTTCCAATCCTCCTTAGATATGGGTGCAGTGCCAGCGGACTGGAGGGTTGCAAGTGTTACACCCCTGTTCAAAAATGGGGAGAGGGGTAAATCCGGCAACTACAGGCCAGTCAGCCTAATGTTGGTGGTGGGGAAACTGAGACCTAAATCCGGGACTAACTGAATTGTCACTTGGAAAAGTATGGGGTAATAAATGACTGCCAACATGGATTCCTTAAAAACAAATTGTGTTTGACTAACTTTATTGAGTTCTTTGATGAAGTAATGGAGAAAGTTGATGCGGGAAGTGCTGTTGATGTTGTTTATAAGAACTTTCAAAAGACTTTTGTTAAAGTACCACATAATAGACTTTTCTTTAGCAAAATTGAAGTCCATGAAATTAAAGGGGCAAAGGCAGTGTTGGTCAAGGGACAGAAAGCAGAGTGTGGTGGTGTCTGGTTGTTTTTCAGACTGGAGGGAGGTATACAGTGGTGTCCTCCAGGGGTTGGTATTGGGACCACTGCATTTCTCATAATTGTTGAAGACCTGTATACAGGGCATAATTTCAAAGTTTGCAGATGACACAAAACTCAGAAATGTAGTAAACAGTGAGTAGGATAGCAACAGACTTCAGGAGAATTGGTGAAATGGGCTGACACATGAGAGATGAAATTTAACGCAGAGAAGTGTGAAGTAATTCATTTTGGTAGAAAGCATGAGGAGAGGTACTATAGAAACATAGAAGATAGGAGCAGGAGTAGGCCATTCGGCCCCTCGAGCCTGTTCCATCATTAAATTATAGACCGGTAAGCCTGACATGAAACAGGAAGGCAGATTATTATCTGAATGGCAATAGATTGGGAGAAGGGGAAGTGCAACGAGACCTGGGTGTCCTTGTGCACCAGTCGCTGAAGGTATGCATGCAGGTGCAGCAGGCGGTTAAGAAGGCAAATGGTATGTTGGCTTTCGTAGCGAGAGGGTTCGAGTACAGGAACGAGGATGTCTTGCTGCAGTTGTGCAGGGCCTTGGTGAGACCACATCTTGAGGATTGTGTGCAGTTTTGGTTGCCTTATCTGAGGAAGGATGTTCTTGCCATGGAGGGAGTGCAGCGAAGATTCACCAGGCTGATACCTGGGATGGCAGGAATGACATATGATCATCCAAATTCAGTACCCTGTCCCTGCATTCTCCCCATATCCCTTGATCCCTTTAGCCTTAAGAAATATATCTAACGAAATATATCTAACTCCTTCTTGAATATATTTAATGAATTGGCCTCAACTGCCTTCTGTGGTAGAGAATTCCACAGGTTCACCATTCTCTGGGTGAAGAAATTCCTCCTCATCTCACACCTAAATGGCTTACCCCTTATCCTTAGACTGTGACCCCTGGTTCTGGACTCCCCCACCATCGTGAACATCCTTCGTGCATCTAGTCTGTCTAGTCCTGTTAAGACTTTTATAAGTTTCAATGAGATCCCCTCTCATTCTCCTAAACTCTAGCAAATAAAAGCCCAATCGACGCAATCTCTCTTCATACGTCACTCCTGCCATCCCAGATATCAGTCTGGTGAATCTTCGCTGCACTTCCTCCATGACAAGAACATCCTTCCTCAGATAAGGCGACCAAAACTGCACACAATCCTCAAGGTGTGGTCTCACCAAGGCCCTGTACAACTGCAGTAAGACATCCTTGCTCCTGTACTCGAATCCTCTCGCTATGGAGGCCAACATACCATTTGCCGCCTTAACTGCCTGCTGCACCTGCATGCTTACCTTCAGCGACTGGTGCACAAGGATACCCAGGTCTCGTTGCACTTCCCCTTTTCCCAATCTATTGCCCTTCAGATAATCTGCCTTCCTGTTTTTGCCACCAAAGTGGATAACCTCGCATTTATCCACATTATACTGCATCTGCCCAATCACCCAACCTGTCCAAATCGTACTGGAGTTTCTCTGCAGTCTCCTCACAGCACACATGCCCACCCAGCTTTGTGTCATCTGCAAACTTGGAGATATTACATCTAGTTCCCTCGTCTAGATCATTTATATATATATTGTGAATAGCTGGGGCCCAAGGACCGATCCCTGCAGTACCCCACTAGTCACTGCCCGCCACTGGGAAAAAGACCCGTTTATTCCAACTCTTTGCTTCCTGTCTGCCAACCAGTTCTCTATCCAAGACAGTATCTTACCCCCAATCCCGTGTGCTTTAACTTTGCACGCTAATCTCTTATGCGGGACCTTATCGAAAGCCTTCTGAAAGTCCAAATACACCACATCCACTGGTTCTCCCTTATCTATTTTACCAGTTACATCCTCAAAAAATTCCAGTAGATTAGTCGAGCATGATTTACCTTTTGTAAATCTATGTTGACTTTGTCCGATCCTGTCACTGTTTTCCAAGTGCTCTGCTATTACATCTTTTATAATGGACTCTAGCATTTTCCCCACTGCCGATGACAGTCTTGCCGGTCTATAATTCCCCGTTTTCTCTCTACCACCTTTTTTAAATAGTGGGGTTACATTAGCTACCCTCCAATCCATGGGAACTGTTCCAGAGTCTATAGAATTTTGGAAGATGACCAGCGATGCATCTACTATTTCTAGGGCCACTTCCTTAAATACCCTAGGATGTAGATTATCGGGCCCTGGGGATTTATCGGCCTTCAATCCTGTCAATTTCCCTAACACCATTTCCCTACAAATACTGATTTCATTCAGTTCCTCCCTCTCATTAGACCCTATGTTCCCCGACATTTCTGGGAGGTTATGTGTGTCCTTTGTGAAGACCGAACCAAAGTATATATTAAATTGGTCTTCCATTTCTTTGTTCCCCATTATAAATTCCCCTGATTCTGACTGCAAGGGACCTACGCTTGACTTCACCAATCTTTTTCTCTTCACATATCTATAGAAGCTTTTACAGTCAGTTTTTATGTTCCCTGAAAGCTTACTCTCATACTCCCCCCCTCTTAATTAATCCCTTTGTCCTCCTTTGCTGAATCCTAAACTGCTCCCAATCCTCAGGTTTGCTGCTTTTTCTGGCCAATTTATATGTCCTCTCCTTGGATCTTATGCAATCCCTAATTTCCCTTGTTAGCCATGGTTGAGTCACCTTTTTTGTTTTATGTTTATGCCAAGCAGGGATGAACAAATTCTGTAGTTCATGCGATCTTTCAATGTTTGCCAATACCTATCCACCGTCATCCCTTTAAGTAACGTTCCCCAATCCATCCTAGACAACTCGCGCCTCATACCAATGTAGTTTCCTTCATTTAAATTCAGCACTCTAGTCTCTCAGTCAACTGCTTCACTCTCCATCTTAATGAAGTATGCTATCATATTATGATCGCTCCTCCCCAAGGGGCCTCGCACAACAAGAGTGCTAATTAATCCTTTCTCATTACATAATACCCAGTCTAAGATGGCCGGATCTCTAGTTGGTTCCTCGACATATTGGTCCAGGAAACCATCCCGTACACATTCTAAGAATTCCTCCTCCACAGTATTGTTACTAATTTGGTTAGTCCATAAATTAAATGGCACAATTTTAAAGGGGATGCAGGAATAGAGAGACCTGGGGGTTCACATACACAAATCTTTGAAGGTGACAGGACAAGTTGAGAAGACTTTTTTTAAAAAAGTATGCTGGATCCTTTGCTTTATAAACAGAGGCAAAAGTACAAAAGCATGGAAGTTATGCTCAGCCTGTATAAATCGCTGGTTAGACCTCAGCTGGAGTATTGTCTAATTCTGGACACCATACTTGGTAGGAAGGGTGTCAAGGCTTTAGAGAGGTTGCAGAGGAGATTTACTAGCGCGTTACCAGGGATGCGGGACGTCAGTTACATGGAGAGACTAGAGAAGCTGGGGTTGTTCTTAGAGCAGAGAAGGTTAAGGGGAGATTTGATAGAGGTGTTCAAAATCATGAGGGGTTTTGGTAGCGTAAATAAGGAGAAACTGTTTCCAGTGGCAGAGGGGTCTGATAACCAGAGGACACAGATTTAAGGTGATTGGCAAAAGAAGCAGAGGTGAGATGAGAATTGTTTTTACGCAACCAGTTGTTGTGACCTGGAATGCGCTGTCTGAAAGGGTGGCGGTAGACGATTCAATAATAACTTTCAATAGGGAATTGGATAAATACCTGAAGGGGAAATATTTGCAGGGCTATGGGGAAAGGGCAGGGGACTGGGAC
The DNA here is from genome assembly GCF_052327205.1 of Somniosus microcephalus. NCBI lineage: Eukaryota > Metazoa > Chordata > Chondrichthyes > Squaliformes > Somniosidae > Somniosus > Somniosus microcephalus. The sequence goes on along the minus strand of NC_140994.1, from coordinate 79,165,619 downwards.
GAATTGGATAGCTCTTTAAAAGAGCCGGCACAGGCATGATGGGCCGAATGGGCTCCTTCTATGATTCTCTGACCCCACTAACTGATGGTGACCCTGCTAATTGGTTGCTGTTGGCTTGCATGGTGGCCTTGCTAGAGTGTATGACAGGAAATCTATGTAGAAATTCTGATGGTGCAAAATCTGCTGAAAAATGTTATTCCCAAGTCTTTAAATGTATAATAGTTTATTATGACAAATAGGAGTAAGTTAGTTTCCCCCTTCGTGGTTCACTTTATTTCTGTGAAACTACTGTGGTGAATACAGTATCCTGCTTTTAAAATACTCTTGTGAGGCAAGTTCACGGGAAGAGTCTGTTTTGCAGCCTGTATCTTTCTCTGGATATACAACTGTCTGTAACATGAATGTTATTTCTTTTTTTTTTAAACCACCCCCCCCCCCCCCCCCCAAAATTTGTATTCTATAGGGTGGTTCCATTAAACCATAGTACCAGCTAGTGACCTTGTGTTACGCTTCTACTGAACAATTACAAAGGAAGGCACTTGTGACATTTGCAGGAAGAGTTCTGGTTTGAAAATGTGTGTGAATTCTTGCCAGCATCTGCTGCTGCTTGGCGATTGACGATAAGCTCTGGAGTGTGAGGTTCTGATAGTAACCATAGCTTCTAATCTTGCCAGAGCGTTCTCCTTTTCAGGGAGAGATGAAATATTAATTTAATATTAGACAAAAAGCTCTTGGGGAAGGTGGTTGTGAAGGAATGGTGTAAATGATGAATGACCATCTATGCTAATGAATTGTTTCAGATGCAGAGACTCTACATTAACTAATCAAGGAGCAGTGTTACCGGTGAACTTCGAAGCATTCCAGCAGTACCCTAAAGACTCAAAATCTGAAATGATATTTAGGTTTAGTAATTCCCCTCACGCAATCCTCGCTATGTAGAAACCTATAACGCATATTGCTAATGCAGAATCATCAGCAGCAGTTTATTTTTCCTGCACAGCTCCACTATGTGTCATCTCACAGACTTGCAAGAAGGAAGCTGAATATTTTGCTGATAAATATGCAACAGTTCTTCTAGGCAAGTTGCTTTCGCAAAACTACAGAATTACTATAGCATAGATTTAAACTGTCTTATTGGCGCAACACAGCTCTCTTCATATATGTAGCAATTGCAATTTAAGAACTAAATAAAGAGTTACTGAATATACCTTTTGTATTCCCAGCATTTACTCCTATGTCTTCCACACTTAATATAGAGACACCAGGAAATCACTCTTTGTATTTCAATAGTTGCCCTGTCCTCTTTCCCCAAATTTGTATCACTAATTTGCAGTATGTTTTGATCCACTTACCACTCCTTTCATGGTGGGGTAAAGTTCCGTGGGTACCTCATCCATTCTTCATTGTGAGCCTGAAATGGTGCCATTGGGGGTCACCATTGACCAGAAACTTAACTGGACCAGCCACATAAATACTGTGGCAACAGAAGCAGGTCAGAGGCTAGGTATTCTGCAGCGAGTGTCTCACCTCCTTACTCCCCAAATCCTTTCCACCATCTACAAGGCACAAGTCAGGAGTGTGATGGAATACTCTCCACTTGCCTGGATGGGTGCAGCTCCAACAACACTCAAGAAACTCGACACTATCTAAGACAAAGCAGCCTGCTTGATTGGCACCCCATCTACCAGCTTAAACATTCACTCCCTCTACACTGGCTGCTGTGTGTACCATTTACAAGATGCACTGCAGAAACTCGCCAAGGCTTCTTCGGCAGCTACCACCTAGAAGGACAAGGGCAGCAGGTGCATGGAAACACCACCACCTCCAAGTTCCCCTCCAAGTCACACACCATCCTGACTTGGAAATATATCGCCGTTCTTTCATCGTCGCTGGGTCAGAATCCTGGAACTCCCTCCCTAACAGCACTGTACCTTCACCACACGGACTGCAGCGGCTCAAGAAGGCGGCTCACCACCACCTTCTTGAGGGCAACTAGGGATGGGCAATACGCCAACATCCCAGGAACAAATAAAAAAATGTTAGCAGGCTATTTAATTATGGACTATTTAACCATCACAACTGAACCCAATTTTATTCTCATTACATACTCATACTTGCACTTTTCACCAGAGAGCATTGTATTACAGGAAACTTTGGTTTATCTGGAGGTTAACTGTCCGGAATGCTTGAGCCACCGGCAAAATTCAGGAGTCGGTTCAGTAAGTTTTTTTTCTTTTCGTTGCTTTTTTTTCACCAGTCAGGCTCTGCAAGGTCTAGCTAAAGCTGTTGCTTAGCTACAGCGACACTTGCAAGCTACGGCCGACTGTTTAGAAGCTGTTGCTAAGCAACAGGGTTTGTTGCTAGATACGGAGCTCAAAAGCTTCTGTATGTTTTAACATTAGCGCTGGTTTGTCCGGCAGTTTTGATGGGACGGCAACAGCTCGGTCCCGTCGGTGCTGGAAAAGCACAAAGTTTCCTGTATGATCTTTTTGTTCATGATTCCACTTTACAGTCGTCAGATTCTTTTAAATTAAACATTTCTCTAATTCAGTGCACACAATCTCCATTCCTCTTGCAGCACCCTGTTAGAAATCACAACATCTTGACCATTTCTTCAATGGGGCAATGAACATCCTGTATTTTTCCAAGACGCCCTTTATTTGTGTCTCTCACTACTCTAACCAACAGTTAGCACCTCTTACCTTTTGATGGATCCACCCATAATCATTTTTCATCTGTTGGTATTCTTTGCCTCAATCTTCTCTGATCATAAATGGAACTCCCAAACTGGCAAAATTACTTCAGTGGCCGGATTTCTTTTTTGCTAAAGCCTTCTTCCTGCTTGTTAACTCTAGAAAGCTCAAGTTCCTTCAAGACTTAAATATTGCTCCTGTATCTGTAGAGGCTTTTCTAACACCTCTCGGGTTCCTGGACAGGATACAAGGAAAAAGTTGGTTTGATAAGACTTAACTCACCTGCAGCCTGCAAACGCTCTTGTTTTTTCTGTTTTATCAGCACTACTGTGGTCATGGTTCCTTAGAACAGTTTTCTCTCTTTCCTTCTAACTTCCCAATGTGCTGCACCTTCTTCCTCCCTGGATCCTCATTGTGCTGAAAACACTATTTTACATATAGGATTATATAGGGTATACGGCAGAGAAATGGGCCATTCGGCCCAACCTGTCCATGCCGGCGTTTATGCTCCACCTGAGCTTCCTCCCGTCTTTCCTCATCTAACTCTATCAGCATAACCCTCTATTCCCTTCTCCCTCATATGCTTGTCCAGCCTCCCCTTAAATGCATCTTTACTATTCGCTTCAACCACTCCCTGTGGTAGCGAGTTCCACATTCTCACCACTCTTTGAGTAAAGAAGTTTCTTCTGAATTCCCTATTGGATTTCTTGGTGACTATTTTATATTGATGGCCTCTAGTTTTGCTCTTCCCCACAAGTGGAAACATTCTCTCTCTATTCACTCTGTCAAAACCTTTCATAATTTTAAAGACCTCTATTAGGTCACCTCTCAGCCTCCAGCCTGTTCATCGTTTCCTGATAGATAGATATACGCTCGCGTTTCTGGTATCATCCTTGTAAATATTTTTTGCACCCTTTCCCAGTGCCTTTATATCCTTTTTATAATATGGTGACCAGAATTGTTCGCAGTACTCCAAGTGTGGTCCAACCAAGATTCGATACAAGTTTAGCATAACTTCTCTACTTTTCAATTCAATCCCTCTAGAAATAAACCCGTGTGCTTGGTTTGCTTTTTTTAATGGCCTTGTTAACCTGCATCGCTACTTTTAGTGATTTGTGTATTTGCACTCCGAGATCCCTTTGCTCTTCTACCCCAATTAGATTCATATTTTCCAAGTAATACGTGACCTCCCTATTTTTCATATCTAAATGTAATACCTCACATTTATCTATGTTGAATTTCATTTGCCAATTACATGCCCATTCTGCAAGTTTATTAATGTCGTCTTGTAATTTGTTGCAGTCCTCAGTATTTACTATTCCCCCCCCCCTCCCAATTTGGTGTCATCTGCAAATTTAGAAATTGTGTTTTTGATTCCAAAGTTTAAATCGTTAATGTAAATTTTGAACAACAGTGATCCCAGCACTGATCCTTGTGGAACACCACTACCCACCTTCTGCCATTGTGAATAGCTACCCTTTACCTTTACTCTCTGCTTTTGGTCTTGAAACCAGTTAATTATCCATTCTGCTACTTGTCCCCTGACTCCGCATTCTCTGACCTTGTTCATTAGTCTATTATGTACTCAATGACTGAGCATCCACAGCCCTCTGGGGTAGAGTATTCCAAAGATTCACAACCCTCTGAATGAAGAGAGATGGAGATGGGGGGCGGGCAACGGATGGGAGGGGGGGGAGACGGACGGGTGGACACAGACACGGGAAGAGAGAGGGGGAGAGAGACGGAAGGGGGAGATGGGAGGGGGAGAGAGATGGAAGGGGGTCGAGGGGGGGGAGAGATGGAAGGGGGTCGAGGGGGGGAGAGATGGATGGGGGGAGAAAGATAGATGGGGGAGAGGGAGACGTACGGTGGGGGGGAGAGGAAGACAGACGGTGGGGGGGGAGAGGGAGACGGACGGTGGGGGGGAGAGGGAGACGGACGGTGGGGGGGAGAGGGAGACGGACGGTGGGGGGGGAGGGAGATGGACGGTGGGGGGGGGAGGGAGACGGACGGTGGGGGCGGGAGGGAGACGGACGGTGGGGGCGGGAGGGAGACGGACGGTGGGGGGGGGGAGACGGATGGTGGGGGGGGAGGGAGACGGACGGTGGGGGGGAGGGAGACGGACGGTGGGGGGGGGAGACGGACGGTGGGGGGGAGGGAGACGGACGGTGGGGGGAGGGAGACGGACGGTGGGGGAGGGAGACGGACGGTGGGGGGGAGGGAGACGGACGGTGGGGGGGAGGGAGACGGACGGTGGGGGGGGGGAGGGAGACGGACGGTGGGGGGGGGGAGGGAGACGGTGGGGGGGGGAGGGAGACGGACGGTGGGGGGGGAGAGGGGGAGGGACGGTGGGGGGGGGGGAGGGAGAGGGGACGGTGGGGGGGGGGGAGGGAGAGGGACGGTGGGGGGGGGGAGGGAGAGGGACGGTGGGGGGGGGAGGGAGAGGGACGGTGGGGGGGGGAGGGAGAGGGACGGTGGGGGGGGAGGGAGAGGGACGGTGGGGGGGGAGGGAGAGGGACGGTGGGGGGGAGGGAGAGGGACGGTGGGGGGGAGGGAGAGGGACGGTGGGGGGGAGGGGAGAGGGACGGTGGGGTGGGAGAGGGACGGGGGGTGGGAGAGGTGTACGGTGGGGTGGGGGGGAGAGGGAGTGTGACGGTGGGGGGGGGGGGGAGGTGTGAGGTGGGGGGGAGAGGGAGTGTGACGGTGGGGGGGGGGAGGGTGAGAGACGGTGGGGGGGGGAGAGGGTGAGAGACGGTGGGGGGGGGAGTGGGAGAGAGACGGTGGGGGGGTGAGGGAGAGAGACGGTGGGGGGGGTGGGAGAGGGGAGAGTGGTAGGGGGGGGAGGGAGAGAGTGACGGTGGGGGGGGAGAGGGAGAGAGACGGTGGGGGGGAGGGGAGAGGGTGAGAGGTGGGGGAGGGGGGGGAGAGGGAGAGAGACGGTGGGGGGGAGGGAGGAGAGGGAGGAGACGGTGGGGGGGGAGAGGGAGAGAGACGGTGGGGGGGGAGAGGGAGAGAGACGGGTGG